>NC_064562.1:119296054-119599084 GCF_937001465.1 Orcinus orca
TCATGAAGAACCTAGGGGTAAAGCAGGAATAAAGACGCAGACCTCCTAGAGAACGGACTTGAGGTTATGGGGAGGGAGAAGGGTGAGCTGTGACAGGGCGAGAGAGAGTCATGGGCATATACACACTAACAAACGTAGTAAGGTAGATAGCTAGTGGGAAGCAGCCGCGTGGCACAGGGATATTGGCTCGGTGCTTTGTGACAGCCTGGAGGGGTGGGATAGGGAGGGTGGGAGGGAGGGAGACGCAAGAGGGAAGACATATGGGAGCATATGTTTATGTGTGACTGATTCACTTTGTTATAGGGCAGAGACTGACACACCAATGTGGAGCAATTGTACCCCAATAAAGATGTTAAAAAAAAAAAAAGTAAAACAGATGTAACTCCCTAACTTCTAGCAAGTGAGACAAATAATAAATAATAAATATAATGAAAAGTAAATTATATAGTGTAAGGAAGGCCATATATGCTATAGAAAAAAAGGAGAGCAGGGTAAGGAGGATTGAGAGTGCTGTGGAGGTGAGGGGTGCTCTGAGAATTGTGTTATAAAGTAACCAGCATTTCCCCAACTTACTTGACTGTAGAAATTGTATTATGAGCTTATGAAGCTAATCTTTTAAAGAACACAACTTTACCTACTTTCTGTCTCTTTCCTCCTGCCTGTAAGGCACACACGTCATTTTATGGAGTAGAAACCTGCATTCTAGAGATGCTATCTAATTTTCCTTAAGTCACAAATCCTTCCTAGAATTTTAAAGTATGATCTATGTGTTACAAAGTTGATTATGGGGATTATGATAACAGAAACAATAAGTTGCATACCTAGCATATTTGACACTTCAAACAGCTTATTTATAAGACAAAATTACTTCCAGTAATAGTCATGTAATAAAGCAAAAATAATGGTTGGGAAAAAAGGGAGATCATGAAAATTTTCTTTTCATAAATTGTGTATATATAATCATACCAATGAAAAATAATAATAAATAAAATTAATATATAGTACAAGAATGGAAAACAATAATGGATTAATGTTTTAAAACTACATTAATATATTTTTTTAAAAAAGAAAAGGTTATATATGCTGATTGTTACAGATTGAATGTTTGTGTCCTCAAGTTCATATGTTGAAACCCTAACTCCCAGTGTGGCTGTATTTGGGGTATGAAAGTAATTAAGGTTAAATGAGGCCATAAGGATGGGACCCTGATCCAATAAGATTAGTGTCCTTATAAGATGAGATTTCAGAGCACTTACTCTCTCTCTTTTTCTATGAGCACACACTGAGGAAGGACCATGTGAAGGCAGCATGAGAAGTCAGCCATCTACAAGCCAGGAAGAGAATCCAGAAACTGAATCAGCCAGAACCTTGATCTTAGATTTCTACTTTCCAAAACTGTGAGACAATAAATTTCTGGTGCTTAAGCCACCCAGTCTATGGTATTTTGTTATGGCAGCCAGAGCAGACTAATACACCACTATATCGGTCTGCTACAGTAATTAACATATAATAATACAGTTTTTGTTATTGAAACTTCTAAAAATTTGTCAATAGCTTTATGAAAGTTGATTTTCTTTATATGGTCCTACTTAATAGATTGTGTAGCCAGATTTGTCTATCTATCTTTACTCATAATAACTGGAGAACACTTTTTATTCACTTTTTTTTTAACTTTAATTTAAAAGTTTTGTCACAAAAAGCAACAAATAGAAAACTAGAAAATATCCTGTCCAAGATTTTCTTTGTGGTCTAGAGGACTCGGGGCTGGCTGTTCAATTTCTTTAAAAATATTGGCTGAACAACTTGAGTTGGGATTGTATGTGTTGGAGGGAAAGAAAGCATGGGGGTAAAGGGAAGCCTTTCCAGCTTATTTCTATTTATTTAAGTCATGCGATCGTGAAGCTCCATTTCACTCTCTTCATAATGGTTTACCTCAATGTTGGTTATAACATCAAAATATGTAATACTGGTAAAAGTAATCATATTGTTTTCCTATATTCTTTAAGTTATTATTATGGAATCACACAATGTACCTTTGTTTCTCTACATTAATCATCTTGGAGAACTTTCCTGCTGTGAATATAATTATAAAATTTATTTTACTTCTTATTTAGATGCTAGAGGGAAATTGTTTTAATTTTCTCTTTTTCAACCTTATTTTTATTATGAAAAGAGAAGATATTTAAATTTTTTCTTTATTTTATGTTATTTTATTTGTTAAATATGTAACCTTGGTAAACATTTGGTAATTCTGTTGTTTCCCATATCACATTACTCAAAAAAATCCTGCCTGCGAGTATGCAAGAACACCAGTATCAGCCTGTATTTTTCTAGCTTATTAACTTGTCTGCTCTACTCAGCCTCCTCTATCCTACAGGGCCCCATCTGCACCTTAACAGTATTGAGGATTAATTCTACAAAAGGTTGTTTAAACTGCAAAGCAGAACCTGGAACTAAGCCAGAGAGTGGCCATATGCTCTGAGACATCTCTACAGCATAGAAAAGAATGTTTTCCGAAGAACATTTCTGTTATCTTGCTGAAAGACAGTCTAGAAGCTCCTTCCCCAAGTGGTTCTGGAGGGCCATAGTAATAAGTTAGATGATTGTAAACTTGCAGTAAAAACGACCCAGTTTAGGCCCTCATAGTGACTGCATGTTAGATTTCAGGAAAGCGGAGTATTTCTCATACTCAAAAAAAGGAGACCATTTTGCCTTCCATAAAATTTGTTAAATTTTTCTTCTGGAACTCCTTTTTCCCCTTAATATTTGCTGTTACCATATCACTGTGCATGGCAATATGAGTATTTTCAATGATATCTCAGCAATATAGAATGATACCAGACTTGAAATTATTATTTCTACCACTTATGATTCATGTGATCTGGAAAATAGCTTATTTTTTAGAAATTTCAGTTTCTCCTTCTCTGGATGGTTGTAGAGCTTAAACAAGACAGTGCATATGAAAGTATCTGGCACAAAGCATCAGATCAGGGTGGAATTGGAAAGGCAGTGTAAGGTTATAAGAATTCCCTGAGTCTGTAAAACGTCTATATTCATAGCTGTCTGATGTGTTATTACTGAATTATTTGACGTTTAAAAGTCAAAGGGGAGTGTTTCCCTGGTGGCGCAGTGGTTGAGAGTCCGCCTGCTGATGCAGGGGACGCGGGTTCGTGCCCCGGTCCGGGAAGATCCCACATGCCGCAGAGCGGCTGGGCCTGTGAGCCATGGCCGCTGAGCCTGGGCGTCCGGAGCCTGTGCTCCGCAACGGGAGAGGCCACAACAATGAGAGACCCATGTACCGCAAAAAAAAAAAAAAAAAAAAAGTCAAAGGGGAAAAACTTACATCTTTGATAAAATAAGGAGTAGCATGTATATTTTAAACTTTAAAAGACAAAGTTGCTAAAATTAGCTAAAACAAGGTAATTATAATTTAGGTGTGTCTTTAACATGGACAAAGTTGTTTATTTAGTATTAAATTTATTGAAGACATTTAGAGATGATTTGTCTTAATGATGGTTTTTATTGCTAATGAATTATTTGTAAAATACATGAGGAAAAGAGAGGCTTGATTTGATTATACAGAATAATTAAAAACAGGGTATAATATCAGCATTGGTGATTATATTCTTAATTCTCCCCAAAATAGCTGTCTCTTACCTGAAATCATCTTTATTTTGCTCTTGGTTTTATTTATTCTCTATTGTCATGAATTGTGGAAATAAAGAAGGCATTACTAAAACCCCCCATTAAATCCATTAATATGGTTTTCATATTTTTTAATTTAAAGTATTTGTATAATTATAATAGTTACTGGTATATGATTATAAAATGGTTAATAAAATAGTTTTAATTCAATGGGATTAAGAAGTCCTTTTAATCCCAGTTTTACTAGTTTTACGTTGGGAATTAAGAAAAAATTTGCTAATATTCCCAAATTCCCAACATTTAATCATGCAGTTTTGTTTACTGTGACTTCTAGGCATTTCTCAACTCTAATTCTACAGCTACCATTGTTGTTTGGTCTTCTTATTGGTCCTTTACCTTGACTGTGTAAATTGTAACTTTCTTATACTGTCTTCCTACAGTATGTTCCACTCCAATTCTTGCTCCACAATATAACCAGTCATTTTAAAAATAAGATCATATAAATTCTTTCTTTAATACCATTATATGGTTTCTAATATCTAGAAGGAAAAGCCTGAACTTCTTAGCACTGTGTAAAAAAGCCTTTATAATGTCCCCAACTTTCATTGTTGATGGGTCCCCAGCACCCAGGGCCTGCGTTTAAGCTGCTCAGTGCATTTTTGATGAATGAATGAATGAACCTCCCATTTTAGGCTTCTCCTGCTTCCATACCCTCTACCCCATTCCCACACTCAAATCTTGCTTTGCTTTGAATAATGCTGTTTCCTTCCCTGTTCCAAGTACATTTAAGCCTACAGAAAAGGCTTAAGTAAAATGGATTAAAGGGGTTTTGTCTGTGAGGCTCATAGGAATGAGTTCAGGCCATAATCAAGTGCAGAAGATGGTTGGCATAGTTACGTATTATAAAACAAAGGACTTGTGTAGGCACTGATGAAAGCATCACAGTGTTTATAAATGGAGCTTTATTTTAATCCTGTCCTTATTGTCATTTAATTTTATGATTCTAGGAAAGCAAAACCGGTAAATGAAATAGTACTGCTTCATAATGATGAAATGAAATTATTTCTCTCTCAGGAGAAATCCCAAAATGTTTTGGAAGAAATTATTTGGAGAGAAGAGGAATGTGAAGATATGAAATAGTTTTGAGAGACAAGAGAGTTCTGAGAAAGAGCTGTAAGAAGAAATGATAACTTTTTACCTTCTAGAATGAATAAGAATAAGAACCTGGGGGGAGCAGGATAACAGCGGAAGGCATGACTGGATCCTGAAGTGTAGGAAGGAACCATTGAGAGTGGAAATGAAAAGGGAAGGGAAGAAGGAACAATTAAGAGCTTCTGGAACAGGAATGGCTATTCAGGGCAGTCTGCTGTGTGTGCGGCATTTTGGTGTGACTTGTTTTATTTTCTTGCATAGTAATAGTCATAGGATCAAAGTAATTAAAGGGAATAAAAGTAAAGGAGAGGTGAAAATAATGATTCCGAAGGGTATTTTTGAATAACATATTTATGTTTAATGAATGAATTCCTCTTGGAAGATAATTTGGGAAATTTGGGTTATCTATTAAGAAATGAACAAGATCAAAATAGAATTAATAGAAGAGAAACTAGGGAAAGCAGAGTGCACCCATACATCCATAGCACCACAAAAATAAAAACAAAACATTCATATAGGAAGGAGTGATAAAAATAAAACAAAGGAAAAGTAACAGATTTTATGAATGGAACTTGATAAGAACAATGTGGGACAAAATGGAGAAAGATATACCAGTTATGACTGGTTGTGAAGTTGCAATGACAGGCCAAAAGCTTTATGTACAGAGAAAGAGGACATACAAGAATATGACATATCAAGGGCTTGGATTGCCATTTTACTAATAAATATCAGTAAAAGGTAAATACCAGGTGCATATACTGCTTAGTAGAGGGAACAAGGTCTACTTATCTAAAGAATTTAGAGAAAGCTTATCCAAAACACGTGGCACAGGGATGGATCAGCAACATTTCCTTTGGCAGAGGGAGGTAGGGGATCCCTGGTCTTAACTTCACCAGGAGATACATAATTGCACATAGTAAGGTCTAAGTGACTGAGGATCCCATCTAGAAGCATAATTGTCTCTATTTAGGTCTGCACAGTGGAGTAGTCCTGCATGTAACCTAGTCTAATACTTGCCAGATACCACCTCAAGGTCCAGCTTAATGATCATGGAGTATACACAACACAGTAGAATTACAGGATAGAGTATATTCAGAAATCAGGAATGCCCTCATCTACGATAGACTTTCCAGGCTATGATAGACCTTTCCTGGTTCCAAGTACATTCCTAAACTTAGTGCTGCAGTCTCAGATCCATTCCCCCATAAGTGTCTTAGAGACCAGAGAAAAAAACCTAGACCAGCCACGGGTTCTTCTGCAATTCCTTAGTAGATTATTTTTAAAAGGAACTTTAAGAATTGGGAAGAATTTCAGGTTTAGCAGTAACAATTACAGAAAGCACTTACATGCACTTACTATGTGCCAGGCACTGTTTGGTGTGCTTTGCATATGCTAATTTGCTTAATGGTGCTGCAACCTTGTTCCATTAATATCCCATTTTCCAAATGGAGAACTGGAATCCACAGAGGTTGAGTGATTTAAACCAAGGTCACACAGCTAGTGACTGATGGGACTGTGATTTGAACTCAGGCAGACTGGCGCTAAAGACTGTCCCTAACCATTCGGCTACACCACCTCTCTATGGCAACTAACTGCTTAGCACTTTATTCTTACCTACTTACTTGTGTCCTTTACTGTTTTTTACACGTAAAGAAACGAGATGGAGTGGTTAAATCCAAAGTCACATAATAAGTTTGGATTTTTGAACTCAGGTTTGTCAGATTCTGTTGACTATGCTATATTTCATTCTGATCTTTGGAGTACAACCCATTGCTGGATTTTGCTGCAGGTCAGAAAAATCAGTTGTGTGACCCTGAGCAAATTACTCGATTTGTTTGTGCCTCATGTTCTCCATATGTAAAATGGATGTAGAAATCGAGCCTACAGTGTAGGGTTGTCTCATTGGGTGAAGTTTGGAATGGTTAAAGTATATGAAATGCTGAGACTAGGTCCTTGTCCTCAGGGACAGAAGGATCTGTGGGATTAGAAAGGATTGAACAAGAAGCAGAGCAGTATTCATGGGCAGGAGCCAGATTATGTGCCTCATTCCCAAAGATCGATGATTCTCACCTGGGAGCAATTATGAGTCCCTCCCCCCACCCAACCCCAGGACATTTGTCAAAGTCTGGAGACATTTTTGGTTGTAACAGCTGAAAAAGGGTGCTACTTAGCATCTAGGGGCCAGGGATGCTGCTAATCATTCTATAACTCCCAGGAAAGTCCCCCATAAAAATGAATTGAGTCCATACACCAATGCTGAAAACTTGTGTGGATAGACCACAGTGAAATGTTATATTGGCCTTAGTCAACATATGAGATATCAGACATGTTTAATTTTTAGTCTACACACAATACTCCAATACAAATTGAAAAATGATACAATATGTACTTAAAAAATTGGTTTGGTAACTTTATTTTTGGACTTTTATTTTTTAAGTTTAGAGAAAATATTTTTATAAACTACAGCCTGAATTATTGCCTGAATTACCCACCTATCCTTCAATGACTCTATCATATACTGCTTTAAATTATCCATATAATGGGATACTGTTTTCTATTTCTTTTCTAAGAAGGAGCTAGTTTAGTTGGTTTGATTCTCTGAGCTATAATCCAACAGGTATGAAAAACTTTCAACTTATATTTAACACTATAGAATAGCATTTTCAATATATACTGTGTCACTGATAGTCGCTCAGTATTTTGGCAGGACAGCTAAGTATTCAGACTTTTAATTACTTTTGAAGTATAATAGTATGAATTGATTTTTTTCAAGTAGTTTAATGGGTGAAGTACAGAATTGGGTATTGGGAATTAAACAATATAGAAGAATGTTTGGAGAATGGGCACTGTTACCAGACAAATCTGTGTTTGAGTCACAGCTCTCTATACCACTATCGGTCTGACTTTGGTTACTTTAAACAGCTTTACTGAGCATTAGTTTTTTGAGTTCTAGTAGTTTCCTGGTAGCGTCCTTAGGATTTTCTATGTGTAGTATCATGTCATCTACAAACAGTGACAGTTTTATTTCTTCTTTTCCAATTTGGATCCCTTTTATTTCTTTTTCTTTTCTGATTTTTGTGGCTAGGACTTCTAAAACTATGTTAAATAAAAGTGGTGAGAGTGGACATCCTTGTCTTTTTCCTGATCTTAGAGGAAATGCTTTCAGCTTTTCACTGTTGAGTATGATGTTAGCTGTGGGTTTGTCATATTTGGCCTTTATTATCTTGAGGTAGGTTCCCTCCATGCCCAGTTTCTGGAAAGTTTTTATAACTGGTATTTTTGCTTTCTGTACTAATGTAAAAAACTTGCTTGTATTACATAAAACTCTACCCTCTGCCCCATTAATATTTTTTAAAAAATTTTAAAAAATTTAAATTAAAAAAAAAAAAATTGGTACTCAGGAGTTCTTTTTTTTTTTTTTCCTTCAGCTGTGAACAGAAAGTCTTGCATTTGGATTGCTCTTTATTCCATCTCCCCCTCATACTTCCATTTCTACTTAGCAAAGCTTTTGCTCTAGTAATGAAATCCAACTAAGAAGTACTGCCTCCTTTAAAATTTTTTAAGATTGTGGTAAAATATACATAAAATTTACCATTTACCCATTTTTGAGTGTTAAAACACAGTCAATGGTGGTAACTACATCTATGTTGTTGTTCAACCTATTTCCAAAACTCTTTTCATCTTTTGAAATTGAAACTGTACCCATTAAACCCTCCTTTCCCCTCCCCCAACCACTGGCAGCCACCATTCTATTTTCTGTCTCTAGAGTACTGCCTCGTTTTTGAAATATTCCCTGATTACTCCAATTTGAAGCGATTTCTTCCTGGTGTGCAATTCCAGCAGTGTGCTTAATTTCACTAGGGTCCCTATGTTGCCACACAGTGGTATTTTGATACACCTTGTATTGTTTTTCTCCTGTTCAGTGCACCAGATACACTCTCCCTTCTCTATCTCTGTCTGCACTCTAGGCAGGTGACTTGTGTGGACTGCTTCTATGGGCTCTGCTCTCTGGCCTCCAGAGCATGAGTAGGAGATTAGGAGAAGGGAAAGTGAGTGAGGCATTGGCTTGGGAGAACCCTTGCTCAGTCACAGTGTGCTGGCTGCTTGTCTCCACCACAGCTCCTGTCGGGCAGCCTGGGGCATACACTGTCTTCTCTGATCCCTCCCTTTGCCCCTTAGGACTGAGGGCAAAGTGGTAATAGCTGTCTGCTTTTACCATCCCTGGAGGTACTGCACCATTTGTTCTGATTTCCCTACACCGTATACAAACCTTTGTAAGTAGTCCTTTATTACCTGGCTGTGGGAGCTGTCTGTTTTCTGCTGGGACTATGACTTTTTAAGCTTTCAGAGAAGGTCTATATCATACTTGCTTTGTTCCATCTCTGCTGCTGTCCTTGGTCTACTGCCCCTGTTTTGAGTCAAGAAGACTTGCCAATAGAGAAAGGAAAAGGTATTGAAAAAGGCCAAAAAATAGACTTTATCCTTGGGTATAACACCAAATTAAAAAGATAAACAGCACACAGGCAGGATTATGCCATATGTAATGGCATTTCATCTTACCCCTCAAAGTCTTTAGAAGAATTTATTAAATTCTTTCTATAAGAAAATATCCAACTCCTTACCTTACCCCTTTTATATATATATATATATTTTTTTTTTGTGTGTGTGTGTGTGTGTGTGTGTGTGTGTGTGTGTGAGTTAAGTTTTATTTGGGGCAAAATGAGAACTATAGCCTGGGAGACAGCCTCTCAGCTAGCTCCGAGGAACTGCTCTGAAGAAGTAGGGAGGAGTATACATGGAGTATACATGTGATTTTGGTGAAGGGGGTGCATCCAATCAAGCTCACATTTTGGCAGAAGGTTGCTGCTAGTCACAAGGAGCAGATGCCTCCATTATTGACTTTAGTGCTTTCCTAGATGTGAGAAGATGCAAGAAATTGGGCTCATAAAATCGTTTCCTGAAAATATCTGAAGGCCTGTTCTGCCAGTTTTTCCCAGAGCACAGAGGGCCTCATTCCTGATCTCCACCCTGAACTCCTTTCAGGATGTGTTGAAGGTCAGCAACTGCAGTGGCTAGTGAGAACCAGACAGAAAGTGACAACTGTTAGTCGGCATCCAAAATGTCAATAATGCCGAGGCTTTGAAAGTCTGGTTTAGACCACCTCCTCCCAGGTTATCTGATTCCAGCCTTTCATTGTTTTTGAGCCATTTTATAAGCCAAAGTTGTAGATAACTGTAGCAGTGCAAAATAATTTTTCTCTATATGCAAATTAATTCTGTCCAGTGTGGGGGGAGGAATCTCTCTCCCCACCATGGAGAAGCCAGCTGAGTCCATTTGCACATTCATTTCAATATTCTTTTTTTTTTGTTAATAGATCTTTATTGGAGTATAATTGCTTCATGATACTGTGTTAGTTTCTGTTGAACAACAAAGCGAATCAACCATATGCGTACACATGTTCCCATATCCCCTCCCTCTTGAGCCTCCCTCCCATCCTCCCTATCCCACCCCTCTAGGTCATAGCAGAGCACCGACCTGATCTCCCTGTGCTATGCTGCTGCTTCCCACCAGCCACCTATTTTACATTCGGTAGTGTATATATGTTGATGCTATTCTCACTTCGCCCTGGCTTTGCCCTCCCACCCCATGTCCTCAAGTCCATTTTCTATGTCTACCTCTTTATTCCAACGCTGCAGCTAGGTTCATCAGTACCATTTTTTTTTCTTTTTTTAGATTCCATATATATGTTAGCATACGGTATTTGTTTTTCTCTTTCTGACTTACTTCACTCTGTATGGCAGACTCTAGGGCCATCCAACTCACTACAAATAACTCAGTTTCATTTCTTTTTATGGCTGAGTAATATTCCATTGTATATATGTGCCACATCTTCTTTATTCATTCATCTGTCGATGGACATTTAGGTTGGTTCCGTGTCCTGGCTATTGTAAATAGTGCTGCAGTGAACATTGTGGTACATGTCTTTTTTTGAGTTATGGTTTTCTCAGGGTATATGCCTAGGAGTGGGATTGCTTGGTCATGTGGTAGTTCTATTTTTAGCTTTATAAGGAACCTCTGTCCTGTTCTCCATAGTGGCTGTATCAATTTACATTCCCACCAACAGTGCAAGAGGGTTTCCTTTTCTCCACGCCCTCTCCAGCATTTGTTGTATGTAGATATTCTGATGATGCCCATTCTAACTGGTGTGAGGTGATACCTCATTGTAGTTTTGATTTGCATTTCTCTAATAATTAGTGATGTTGAGCATCTTTTCATGTGCCTCTTGGTCATCTGTATGTCTTCCTTTGTGAAATGTCTTATTTAGGTCTTCTGCCATTTTTTAACTGGCTTGTTTGTTTTTTTGATATTGAGCTCCATGAGCTGTTTGTATATTTTGGAGATTAATCCTTTGTCTGTTGTTTCATTTGCAGATATTTACTCTCATTCTGAGGGTTGTCTTTTTGTCTTGTTTATGGTTCCCTTTGCTGTGCACAGGCTTTTAAGTTGAATTAAGTCTCATTTGTTTATTTTTGGTTTTATTTCCATTGCTCTAGGAGGTGGGTAAAAAAAGATCTTGCTGTGGTTTATGTCAGAGTGTTTTTCCTATGTTTTCCTCTAAGAGTTTTATAGTGTCTGGTCTTCATTTAAGTCTCTAATCCATTTGGAGTTTATTTTTGTGTATGGTGTTAGGTAGTGTTCGAATTTCATTATTTTACATGTAGCTGTCCAGTTTTCCCAGCACCACTTATTTAAGAGGCTGTCTTTTCTCCATTCTATGTTTTTGCCTCCTTTGTTGTAATTTAGGTGCCCATATGTGTGTGGGTTTATCTCTGGGCATTCTGTCTTGTACCATTGATCTATATTTCTGTTTCTGTGCCAGTACCATACTGTCTTGATTACTGTAGCTTTGTGGTATAGTTTGAAGCTGGGGAGCCTGATTCCTCCAACTCCGTTTTTCTTTCTCAAGATTGCTTTGGCTATTCGGGGTGTTTTGTGTTTTCATACGAATTGTAAAATTTTTTGTTCTAATTCTGTGAAGAATGACATTGGTAGTTTGATAGAGATTGCATTGAATCGGTAGATTGCTTTGGGTAGTATAGTCATTTTCACAATATTGATTCTTCCAGTCCAGGAACATGGTATATTTCTCCATCTGTTTATGTCATCTTTGATTTCTTTCATCAGTGTTTTATAGTTTTCTGAGTACAAGTCTTTCACCTCCTTATGCAGGTTTATTCCTAGGTAATTTATTCTTTTTGTTGCAATGGTAAATGGGAGTGTTTCCTTAATTTCTCTTTCTGATTTTTCATTGTTGGTGTATTGGAATGCCAGAGATCTGTGCATTAATTTTGTATCCTGCAACCTTACCAAATTCATTGATTAGTTCTAGTAGTTTTCTGGTGGCATCTTTAGGATTTTCTATGTATAGTATCATGTCACCAGCAAACAGAGACAGTTTTACTTCTTCTTTTGCAACTTGTATTCCTTTTATTTCTTTTTCTTGTCTTATTGCTGTGGCTAGGACTTCCAAAACTATGTTGAATAAGAGTGGTGAGAGTGGACATCCTTGTCTTGTTCCTGATCTTAGTGGATATGCTTTCAGTTTTTCATTGAGTATGATGCTTGCTGTGGGTTTGTCATATATAGCCTTTATTATGTTGAAGTAGGTTCCCTCTATGCCCATTTTCTGGAGAGTTTTTATCATAACTGGGTGTTGAATTTTGTCAAAAGCCTTTTCTGCATCTATTGAGATGATCATATGGTTTTTCTCCTTCTATTTGTTAATATGGTTTATCACATTGACTGATTTGTGTATATTGAAGAATCCTTGCATCCCTGGGATAAACCCCACTTGTTCATGGTGTATGATCCTTTTAATGTGCTGTTGGATTCTGTTTGCTAGTATTTTGTTGAGGATTTTTGCATCTATGTTCATCAGTGATATTGGTCTGTAATTTTCTTTTTTTGTGATATCTTTTTCTGGTTTTGGTATCAGGGTGATGGTGGCTTCATAGAATGAATTTGGGAGTGTTTCTCCCTCTGCAATTTTTTGGAAGAGTTTGAGAAGAATTGGTGTTAGGTCTTCTCTAAAGGTTTGATAGAATTTGCCGGTGATGCCATGTGGTCCTAGACTTTTGTTTGTTGGAAGATTTTTAATTACAGTTTCAATTTAATTACTTGTGATAGGTCTGTTTATATTTTCTAATTCTTCCTGGTTCAGTGTTGGAAAATTGTACATTTCCAAGAGTTTGTCTATTTTTTCATGGTTGTCCATTTTTTTGGCATATAGTTGTTTGTAGTAGTCTCATATAATCCTTTGTGTTTCTGCAGTGCCAGTTGTGATTTCTCCTTTCTAATTTTATTGATTTGTGTCCTCTCCTTTTTTTTTTTTTTGATGAGTGTGGCTAAGAATTTATCGATTTTGTTTATCTTTTCAAAGAACCAGCTCTTAGTTTAATTGATCTTTGCTATTGTTTTCTTAATTTCTATCTCATTTATTTCTGCTCTGATCTTTATGATTTATTTCCTTTTACTGACTTTGGATTTTCTTTGTTTTTCTTTCTCTAGTTGTTTTAAGTGTAGGGTTAGATTGTTTATTTGAGATTTTTCTTTTTTCTTGAGGTGAGATTGTATTGCTCTGAACTTCCCTCATAGAACTGCTTTTGCTGCATCCCGTAGGTTTTGGGTTGTCATGTTTTCATTGTTTTTTGTCTCTATGTATTTTTAAATTTCTTCTCTGATTTCTTCTCTGATCTTTTTGTTATTAGGTAGTGCACTGTTTAGCCTCCATGTATTTGTGTTTTTTACAGTTTTTTTTACTGTAATTGATTTCCAATCTCATAGCGTTGCGGTCAGAAAAGATGCTTGATATGATTTCAGTTTTCTTAAATTTTCTGAGGCTTGATTTGTGACCCAAGATGTGTTCTATCCTGGAGAATGTTCCATGTGCACTTGAGAAGAAATTGTATTCTGCCACTTTTGGGTGGAATGTTCTATAAATATCAATTAGATCTATCTGGTCTATTGTGTCATTTATAGCTTGTGTTTCCTTATTTATTTTCTGTTTGTATGATCTGTCCATTGGTGTAAGTGGGGTGTTAAAGTCCCCTACTATTACTGTGTTACTGTCGATTTCCCCCTTTTATGGCTGTTAGCATTTGCCTTATATATTGAGGTGCTCCTATGTTGGGTGCATAAACATTTATAATTGTTATATCTTCTTCTTGGATTGATCCTTTGATCATTATGTAGTGTCCCTCCTTGTCTCTTGTAACAGTCTTTACTTTAAAGTCTATTTCATCTGATATAAGTATTGTTACTCCACCTTTCTTTTGATTTCCATTTGCATGGAATATCTTTTTCCATCCCTTCACTTTCAGTCTGTATGTGTCCCTAGGTCTGAAGTTGGTCTCCTATAGACAGCATATATATGGGTCTTGTTTTTGTATTTATTCAGCCAGTCTGTTTCTTTTGATTGGGACATTTAATCCAGTTACATTCAAGGTTATTATTTATATGTATGTTCCTATTACCACTTTCCTAATTGTTTGGGGGGTTTTTTTGGTAGGTATTTTTCTTCTGTTGTGTTTCCTGCCTAGAGAAGTTTCTTTAGCATTTGTTGTAAAGCTGGTTTGGTAGTGCTGAATTCTCTTAGCTTTTGCTTGTCTGTAAAGCTTTTGACTTCCTCATTGAATCTCAATGAGATCCTTTCTGGATAGAGTAATCTTGGTTGTAGGTTTTTCTCTTTCATCACTTTATGTATATCCTGCCACTTCCTTCTGGCTTGCAGAGGTTCTGCTGAAAATTCAGCTGATAACCTTATGGGGGTTCCTTTGTATGTTATTTTTTTGTTTTTCCCT
Organism: Orcinus orca; assembly: GCF_937001465.1. Classification (NCBI taxonomy): domain Eukaryota; kingdom Metazoa; phylum Chordata; class Mammalia; order Artiodactyla; family Delphinidae; genus Orcinus; species Orcinus orca. The sequence continues at coordinate 119,310,712 of NC_064562.1, forward strand.
TGCTGCTTTTAATATGTTTTCTTTGAATTTAATTTTTGTTAGTTTGATTAATATGTGTCTTGGTGTGTTTTTCCTAGGGTTTATCCTGTATGGGACTCTCTTTGCTTCCTGGACTTGGGTGAGTATTTCCTTTCCCATGTTAGGGAAGTTTTCAACTATAATCTCTTCAAATATTTTCTCAGACCATTTATTTTTCTCTTCTTCTTCTGGGACCCCTATAATTCGAATGTTGGTGCATTTAGTGTTGTCCCAGAGGCCTCTGAGATTGTCTTCAATTCTTTTCATTCTTTTTTCTTTATTCTGCTCCTCAGCAGTTATTTCCACCATTTTGTCTTCCAGCTCACTTATTCGTTCTTCTACCTCAGTTATTCTGTCATTGATCCCTTCTAGTGTATTTTTCATTTCAGTTATTGTGTTGTTCATGTCTGTTTGTTTGTTCTTTAGTTCTTCTAGTTCTTTGTTAAACATTTCTTGTATTTTCTCAATCCGTGCCTCCATTCTATTTCCAAGATTCTGGACCATCTTTACTATCATTACTCTGAATTCTTTTTCAGGTAGATTGCCTATTTCCTCTTCATTTAGTTGGTCTTGTAGGTTTTTACCTTGCTCCTTCATCTGTGACATATTTTTTTGCCATCTCATTTTTTTTTTTTTTTTTTATGATGGGATTGTGTTCCTGTCTTACTGGTTGTTTGGCCTGAGACTTCCAACTCTGGGGTCTGTAGGCTATTGGGTAGAGCTGCGTCTTGGTCCTAGATGAAGAACTCCGTGAGACCTCACTCAGATGAATATTCCCTGGGGTCTGAGGTTCTCTGTTAGTCCAGTGGTCTGGTCTCAGAGCTCCCACTGCAGGAGCTTTGGCCCAACCCCAGGCTCGTGAACCAAGATCCTGCAAACCACTGGGGGCAGCAAAAAAAAAACAAAACAAAAAACCAAAGTTAAAAATAAAGTTAGACTAGGAAACTAACAGATATGTTAGGAAGAATATAAATATAAAAATATAGGTGAATCAACAACCAGAAGGTACATCAGTACCACAGTAGTAAAAAAGAGGAGGAGGAAAAGAAAAAAAAGTGGGGGAAAGGCATTTACTGTGGAGGGTGGGGCCAATGCTCAGGACCCACAGGGCTATAAAAGGCCCAGGGGGCTGTGGGGGGTGGGGCTTAGGCTCAAGGAACAGAAGGGTCCCAGGCGTGGCCCCCACCCCTGGTCTCAGAGGGCAGGGGACCTCACCTGGGAGCCCAGCAGGCATCCTGGGCTCAAGGACAAATGCTTTCCTCTCCTCTCTTGCTCCTCCAGTCTGGAAGGGCCCCTCCTGCCTGCCTCTCTTGATCTCTCCCGCCTCCCTCTATGTCCCCAAGGACCCATGCAGCCTGGAGGGGGGTTTGGAGGGCAGGGGACCTCACCTGGGATCTCAGAAGGCTTCACATGCCCGAGTGGGCGGGGCAATCACCCTCCACTCCTCTCCTGCTCCTCCTGATCTCCCCGGCCTCCCTGCTATGCCCCCAGGAACCCATGCAGCCTGGAGGGGGTCCTGGAGAGCAGGGGACCTGCATGGGAGCTCAGCAGGCTGCCTGTGCCCAAGTGGGCGGGGCAATCACCCTCCACTCCTCTTCCGCTCCTCCCAGAGGGCCCCTCCCACCTGCCTCTCCTGATCTCCCCGGCCTCCCTCCTATGCCCCCAGGGCCCATGCATCCTGGATGGGGCTTTGGAGGGGGGATACCGGTCTGGGAGCTCAGCAGGCTCCACGGCCCACGTGGGCCAGGTGATAGCCCTCCTCTCCTCTCCCGTTCTTCCTAGAGAGTCCCTCCCACCTGCCTCTCCTGATCTCCTCAGACTTAGAGGTCCTGATCCTGTCTGGCCTCCACTTCTCCTCACTACTCAGTCCCCCTACGACCTACCGGTTCACTTTGGGGTTCCTCCCATCTCCTTAGGCATCAGAGTCTACCACCAGTGGCTGGCAGGTGCCCTAGCTGTGGGGAGATGCTAACTCATCATCTTCCCACACCGCCATCTTGACTCCCCACCTTCCCCCTTTTAAAATGACCTGTCATAGTTCACATTTTTTCGATAAACTGTCTTTTCTGTCTTCTAGCTATTTTTCTTAATAGAATTTTCATAGACAGTTCTTCAAGTTTGCCTTTCAGAAAAGACATTACTACATAAATTTTTCATTTTTAGGAGGTATAATTCTCAGAAAAATGACATGTTTAAAGTTTGCACGTCCATGAAATTTGTGTAATAAAATTTTATTTACTTAAACATGAGACAGAATTACCCCCTGACAACTTTTCTAAGAATTTTATGACTCTCATTTCAGATTTTTTTTTCTAAAAGATATAAGCTTTCTCCAACAATTTAGTGCATTTTCCTAACAATATTCCACTTCTGCCCTTGGATTTGCTAATAAGGTACAAAGGACTTTCTGTGGTGCTGTGAAGAACTTATTCCTCCATGTGGGCTGTGCACGTTGCAGGACTGTCATCACGTTATCACCAGGAGGCTCCTAAAACACTTAGGAAAGAGGACAGGTTTTCACTTGGTTTAAACTCTTCCAGTTTCTCATTAGGACCTTCCTTGCCATTAATCTTCAACCCCTTCATAGAATCCTAGTTCTATTTGTTCCTGAACTCTTCAGATGTTCTTCTGCTTTTACTCTTAGCAGTAGAGCCCAATAAGACTCCCTTTTGTGTTACACACATGGCTCATAAGAAGATTGTAGATGTACTTGTAAACTACCATTGTCAGCTTTTCACCCTGATAAAACATATAACATCTCTACTAAAAAATTACACTTTCAGTCATCCCTGTTTTCAGACAGTACCTGGAATGACAAAATAAAAAATGAACCCCAAAGAAAAGGCCTTCTAAGGTGATATTTAAAACAATATTTGCTTAGAGGAAAAAACTGAACTGAACAGTTTCCTGAATTGCTTTTCAAGAGAATACACTGATTACTTTAACAAAAACATTGCTTTTTATCCTCATTACCTAGAAAGAAAACCAGAAAGTCTGAAGGCTCTACTAAAAGATGTAGTAGGTTGGGAAAGTTGCTATATCTCCCTGAAAGATGCATGTAAATCCACAGCCTTATGGGCTAAGCATAATTATTAGTTGTTTATTAAATATGATAATTAAACATGGGTAATTTTTATTTCTTATCTGTCCTGGCACTATTTTCTAAATCCATTTTATTTTATTTTTTAATAAAGTGTTGGATCAGTGGACATCTGTCAGTATTAATTGGGAAATTACCCAGAGCCAGTAGTGAACTGATAATGAGTTGATATTTTTTAGGGTGTTTAAAATCTTTTTATCAAGATGTAGAGACATAGAGTAAAATGCACATAAGTGTATAGTTCAGTGAGTTTATAAAAAGATATACAGTGAATATATCCTAAGCAGACAGTTCAACAAATTTTAAAGATATGTATATAATATATAATCACTAATCAAGATATGAAAGATTTCTGGCATCTCAGGACTTCCTCATGCCAATGTCAAGTCAATAAGACTGTCACCACAAGGAAACCACTTTTCTGACTTTTATCACCATAGATTAGTTTTGCCAATCCTTGAATTTTAAATAAATGCAGTCATACCATATGAACTCTTTTGTGTCTGGCTTCTTTGACTAACCATTAATTCTATGGCATTTATTTATGTTATTACATGTACTAATACATTTGTAATTTTTACTGCTGTATATGTATGGATATACCATAATTTATTTTAACATTCTACTGCTATTGGTCACTTGGATTGTCTCCAGTTTTGTGCTATTACAAATGAAGCTGCTATAAGCATTCTCATACAAGTTTTTTGGGGGGAACATGTGTACTCATTCATCTGGAATACACACAAGGTGTATACACAAGTGGATACCCAAGACTGAGTGTACGTGTCCAACAAAAGCCTTGTACAAGAATGCTTATAACAGCTTTACTTATGAAAGAATAGGCATATATTTAGTTTCATTTTCAGTATTTAAATTTGTTTAGCCTTTATAGAGACTGTCATTTGTCTATTTTTGCTTTTGCTGCCTTTTGGTGTTATATCCAGGACATCATTGCCAGGACCAATGTCATGAAGTTTTTCCTCTATTTTTTCTTCTAAAAGTTGTATAGTTCAGGGCCTATATTTAAGTCTTTAATCCATTATGAGTTGATTTTTGTGTGTGGTGTAAGGTGACAGTCCAATTTCTTTTTTTTTTTTTTTTTTGGCATGTGGATATCCAGTTTTCCCAATACCATTCGTTGAAAAGACTGTACCCATCTTGTATTTTTAGTAAGCTTTTTGAAGATCAGTTGACTGTATATGCATGGATTGATTTCTGGGCTCTCTATTCTGTCCCATTGGTCTATATATCAGTCTTTATGCCAGTACCATACTGTTTTAATTACTGTAGCTTTGTAATATATTTGAAATCAGAAAGTGTAATCCTTCAATTTTGTTCTTCTTTTTGGGGGTCATTTTTGGTTCCATACAAATTTTAGAATTTTTTTTTCTGTTTTTATAAAAAAAATACCAATTTTTTTTTCTGTTTTTATAAAAAAAATACCATTGGAATTCTGATGGAGTTCAATGGACAGTTGAACAATATTTAGTTTTCCAATGCATGATCACAGGATGTCTTTCCATTTATTTGTATCTTCAATTTCTTTTGTCAATGTTTTGTAGATTTCAGTGTGCAAGTCTTTCACCATCTTAGTTAAATTTATTCATAAGTATTTTATTCCTTTTTGTGCTATTGTAAATTAGATTATTTTCCTAATTTCCTTTTCAGATAGTTCATTGTGGTGCATAAAAACAAAACTGTTTTTTGTATGTTGATTTTATGTTCTGTAAATTTACTGTTTCTTTATTTGTTCCACCAATTTTTATGGAGTGTTCAGTGTTTTCTGTATCTGAGATCCTATCCTCCACAAACAGGAATGATTTTACTTCTTCCTTTCTGATTTGGATGCTTTTTATTTTCTTTTTCTTGCCTAATCTCTTTGACTATGACTTTTAGCACTATACTGAGTAGAGGTGGTAAGAGTGAGCATCCTTGCCTTGTTCCTGTCTTTGAGAAAAAGGTTTCAGTTTTTCATTGAGTATGGTATTAACTGGGTTTCCATATATGGCCCTTATTATGTTGAGGTAATTTCATACTAAAAATCTTCTGCATAGCAAAGGAAACAATCAACAGAGTAAAAAGGCAACCTACAGAATGGTGCTAAGTATTAGTAAACTTTGTATCTGATAAGGGGTTAATTTCCAAAATATGAAGAACTCCTACAACTCAACAGTAAAAAAAATCATTACCTTGTTAAAAGTGGGCTAGAGACTCGAACAGACATTTCTCCAAAGAAGACACACAAATGGGCAACAGGTATATGAAAAGATACTCTATGTCATTAATATTAAGAGAAATGCAAATCAAAACCATGAGATAGCACCTCACACCTGTTAGGATGGCTGTTATCAAAAAGAAACAAACAAACAAAAAAACAAGAGACAACAAGTTGGTGAGGATGTGGAGAAATTGGAAGCCTTGTGCACTATTGGTGGGAATGCAAAATGGTGTGGCTGTTATTGAAAACAATATAGAGATTCCTCAAAAAATTAAAAATAGAACTACTGTATAATCCAGCAATCCCATTTCTTGTATTATCCAAAAGAATTGAAGTCAGAATCTCAAAGAGATATTAGGGTTAGTGCTGTCCATTACAGCACTATTCACAATAGCCAAGATATGGAAACAACCTAAATGTTCATAGATAAATGAATGGATAAAGAAAATGTATTATATACATACAATGGAATATTATTCAGCCATTAAAAAGAAGGAAATTCTGCAATATGTAATTATGTGGATGAACCTGGAGGACATTATGCTAAGTGAAACAAGCCAGACAAAGAATGTCAAATACTGCATGATTCCACTTGTATGAGATATTTAGCATAGTTAAATTCATAGAATCAGAGAGTGGAATGGTGGTTGTCAGGGGTTGGGGTCAGAGGGAAATGGAGAGTAATCAATAGGCATAAAGTTTCAGTTATGCAAGATAAATAAGTTCTAGAGACCTGCTGTACAACATTGTGCCAGTGTACTGTATCATACACTTGAAAATTTGTTATAATTTATAAATAGTGTAAATAGCTCTTATGTTAAGTATTCTTACCATGATAAAAAAAATTTATATAGCTCTTATGTTAAGTATAGCTAAGCTATACTTAGCTAAGTATAGCTCTTATGTTAAGTGTTCTTACCATGATAAAATTTAAACAAAAAAGAGATTGCCATAGATTTCAAAATGGTTGTACCAATTTACACTCCCACTAATTCATGAGTTTCTGTTGCCACTCTTGACAACACCAAGTATTTCAATCATATTAATTTTAGACATTCTGGTGGGTATGTAGTAACGTATCCTTGTTAACTTTAATTAGCATTTTCCTGGTGACTGAATATGTAGAGCATCATTTCACATGCATTTTGGCCATGTAAGTATCCTTATTTAAAGTATCTATTTGAGTCTTCTCATTTTAATAGTGTTGTTGCCCTACTAATTACTACATTCTTTGTCTTTTATTCTTATTAATGTGAAAGAATTATTTATGTATTTTAGAAACTACCATTTTGCTTATTTGTATAGTCTTCTCCCAGTTTGTGGCTTCGTTTTTTTCCCACTTTCATTGTGTATCCTTTGGAAGCATGGAAGTTAAGTTTAGTGAAGTTGAAGAAATCTATGTATTCTTATGCCTTGTATAAGATATCTTTCTTGATCCCTTCAAAATAAAGTAATAGATGTGCATTTTTCTTTCAAACTTTTAAAAAAGTTTAGCTTTCATATTTGTCTTTAATTCACCCGGAATTGATTTCTGTATATACCGTAGAGGTAGAGACTATGTCCATGTATATTTTTCCATTAGAATATCAGTTGTTCCAGCATTGGATATTTAATGGACTGTACCCTATCATCAGATTTGCAGTACCAAGCCTGTGGAACATTGGGTTTCCATAAAGGTTTGAGTATGTCCCTAGATTCTCAACTGTCTTTTCCTGTGTCAGTACAAGGCTGTCTTAATTACTAAAGCTTTATTATAAGTCTTAATGTTTAGAAAGAAAGTCCTTGCTATTTTTGGCCCCTTGCTCTTTCATATAAATTTTAAAATTTGTTTGTCATGATATAAAAAGAATAATAGGCATTTTAATGGGAATTGTATTGATTCTATTAATCATTTTAGAGAAAATTGATATTTTTCCAGTTTTCTGTCTCCCAGCAATGAATTTATTATGTCTGTATTTATTTAGGACTCCTTTAATGTCTTTCAATAAAGTTTCACAATTTTATTAAGTTCTTATACATCTTCAATTATATTTATTTTCATATTTGTATTTTTTGCTGCTACTATTAATAGGAGCCATATTTATTACATATTAAATTTTATAGTTTGATTTTTCATGTCTTAGCTAAAAGAATAGTCAGTAAACATTTTTTCTATCAAATCTACTAGAAATTAACCTATTATTCAATGTTAAGCAGTTTACTGAAACTTCTGATATATTTTATTAAACTAAATTATTAATAAAATAAATATTAATAATACTAAAAATTCTTATAAAAGGAGTTCTCATGATTCCAATTAAAGAGTTAAAAATGAAAGTGGAAATCAACAGAAGCAAAACCTTTGTACAATGCTTTTTCTTTAGTATATTGTCAGAGGATGTTGGAGGTTTCAGAACTACTTAAAAGAAAATTTCTTTCTACATACTCCTTTCATTCTTCTTCATACTCCTTTTTGGAGATCCATATTTGTTAAAAGTACCCAAAGAAGTTAGAATTGGCACTTTAATCTGTGGACTAATTATTGTGGTTCTGTTGTTTTAAAATATTTTTTATTTGCATTCAACTTCACCGGTACACAGCACACATGACAGAGAGTTGGATTTTTATTTTTGAGAATTCTGTATTTAGGCTATCATTCAAGTTCCAGGTTGCTGTATTTCCTCCTGATGTCACAGAAATCTTATCAGATATCAATATCACTTTACATTGTGATTGACTCCTAACACTGTATTTCCAGATAACTACTTTACCCATTAGATTGTGCTCACATGTTACTTTAAGCTTTCTACACTAAAATCACAGTTATAGCCACCCTTCATTGTCCTTACCTAATCCTAACTAGTTCCTAGAGACAGAAACTAATTTTTCTGGAGAGGAGAGGTATAGATGAATATTTAGGATGAGAGTGTTCAGGGAAAAAGGCACAGAAAGTCCAAAGACTCAGAGATTAAAATGTACAAGGAGGCCAGGATGGCTCGAGGGGAATGGGCAGGGAGAAAGTGGTAGGAAATTAGGTCAGAGAGGCAGTCTGGGGAAGCTGATCAAAAGCCTTTTAGGTCAGGATCACACAGACATATGCACTTTCAACTGCCTTGCCTCTCTTTTGTTTGTTTGTTATTGTTTGGAAAAATCATAGTTCAGTTAAATAAAAATCTGTGTCTACTTCAAGCCTGAATTGCTTTAGCTGAAATCTGGAGAAAAACATGAACATTATTCTGACTGATCTTGTTTTAAATCCATGGTCACCTGCTTCAGGTGAGTGGGATCAAGAATTCTGACATGAACTTGTTAACTATGAGACGCTTATTATAAATTCAGGTGGAGGTGTAGGATTGAATAAAAAGTGTGGGGTGGGAGATGTGTGGTGATGGTAAAAAGTTGGCAGTTACTTCTGTGCAAATGGCATGTGAGGGAATAAACATGGCTAGAAAATAGTCCAAAGGCCGAGTCCTCAGGGACACCAAAATTTAGAATGTAAACAGAAGATGCAGCAAAGGAGCCTAACAGGGTAATGAGCTGAGTAAGAAGTAAATCAGGGGTTTTGGGCATCCTAGAAGTCAAGTGAAGACAGTGTTTCAAGTAAAATGAAGCGATCAGCTGTGTCAAATACTGTCGGGAGAGTTGGATAAGAAGGGATTGATCATTAGATTTGGCAATGTGGACATCTTTGCAGGGGCAAGTCTAATTGGGACAGGTTTGAGAGGATATGGGAGGTGGATAAGTGGAGTTTGCAAGTTTGAACAACCCTTTCAAGGAATATTGTTACAAAGGGGGTCACAAATAGAGTGGTAGTTAGAACAACATATAGAATCTAGGGAGGATGTTTTTTAATGGGAAATATTATAGCATGTTTGTAAGATGATTGTAATAAGCCAGTAGAGAGTGTGAAAAAAGTGGTGATGAGAGAGAGAGGGTATAACTTCAGAAGCGAGTTCTTTGAGTAGGTGAGAGGAGGGGGGATCCAGTGCCCAAGTGGAGAAGTTGGCCTTAGGCAGGATCCCAGAGAGTTTGCCTTTGTAATTGGACATTCCTGATAAAGGGAATAGCATGAGCAAAGACCTTATGTAGTGGGAATGAACATGATCTGTTTGAGAAACTGAGACAAGAGCTATGTGGAAGGAACACAGAGAGAAAGAGGGCAAGTGGTTGGCACTGAACTTGGACTGGTAGGTATGAGACAGGCTATACAGGTCCAGGTGTCTAGGCTGAGCTTATTGGTCTTAATTCTAACATCAATGGAAGCCATCAAAGGGTATTAACCATGGCAGAAGTATGTGTGACATGGTCAGATTTGGCTGTATTGTGAACAGACTGGAAGTGGAGGAGTAAATGAATGCATGAGAAACAGTGGTGTGCTGTTGCTTTGGTTTAGGTGAGAGATCATGGTAACCTGAGGGAGTGGTCAGACTGGAGATGGTGAGAAGTGGAATATTCCAAATATATTTAGGAGGTAAAAATCAAGACTTGTTGATGGATTGGATATGGAAAATGTCAGAGAAGAAGGAAAATTCCTTCTTCCTTTTAGGTCAAACTGCTTCTTACCTGTTAAAACTCAGTTCAGATATCCCCATTCAGGTTAGCATTTTCTAACTATTTCAGTAATATTAAAACGAGGTTCATGTCCTTCAGGTTCTTTTGGCACAATATTCAGATCTCTTTATGGCACATAAGGTAATTTCTCTGCTGAAGTAACTATCTTCTATTAACAGCAGGCTTCTTAAAAGCAGTGACCACAGTTCATTCTTTGTATTCCAACATGTGACATCACATCTTTTAAATAACAGTGCTTCAGTTCTGAAAGATTTCTTTAATACTTCTTTTCTTAGTTTAGAGCAACAAGATCTGAAGTGTAAAGGGGCTCTGGAAACATGGTAATGTCTCTAAAGAGACTTAGCTCTACACCATAGAAACCACAACATGGTTGGGGATGTACAGGGAGGGACCATGTCACCAACACACAATTGCTATCATCTTTAATGTAGCCTTCCACTGAAGAAGCATAAACAGCATCACTAGATTCAATATGAAAAGAGTGTGATTTAAGGAGCTTCTGTTAGGTCAATCTCCTAAATTCTGAAAAGCAAGGTGAGTCATTCCCCTAGGACGAGGATGAAAGAAGTTTGGTAGTAGGACATTCCTGACTATAGAACTACAAAAAAGAAATGTAGTTGTAAACCTTTCCAGGCAGCTCACTCTTCCTGGGCCAATCCCACATTTGTGGAAATAGCCAAACAGATGTCTAGATGGAGCAGGACATATTCAAAGAAAAAAAAGATGAAATATAAGCAGGAAAGAATCCACAGAGGATCTATAAAAACAAAAGGGAAAGTGAAATGAAGAAAGGAGCATAAGCAGAAGGGATGCTGAAATTTAAAGGTAGTGATTTTATTGTCTAGTTTTTAAAAAATGATATAAGTGGGTCTCATTAACAGTGCTTGTGTGTTGAGATTAGACTTTAGGGTAGGGCACATTGGTTTTGCTAGTTGTTCTCAGGTATTAACTAATAGTTCATATTTTTTTATATAAAAAGACAAGTCCTATCTAAATTGAAACCTCAGTCTCTCTTCCATTTCCAACCCCCACTGTGTCCCCACCTCAGCTCAGGCCAGACCTTGCAGTCCTGCAGAGAAAGAGGGTGTGATCTGTCCTTTCCCTCTTTCCACCTGTTCTTCCACTCCCTCCTCACCTCACCACATCCTTTCACCTCCAGCGCTGGGACAGGGAGGGACCTAAGAGGAAATGGTACTGTTGTTATTTGGCTTTAGGCCCTCTGTCTGCCAGATGCATAAAAGTTAGCTTGCTTTTGTGGGGCCTTTTTGTGGGTTCTTGAAGAACTCTATCTACCCAGCTTGGACCTTGGATACTCTGCTTCCTGATGCATTGATGTCTACCAGCTTCTCATGGCTCTTGCTCAACAGCTGTTGAGGTGGCATAGGCCATGCTTCTTTTTTCTGCAGGTTATTATCCACAGCCGGCTATTATCCTGGAAGGACGTCCGTTAAAGGCTGAACAAGCCTGGCTAAATTCCAGGGTATCCCTTTTGGTTTGTGGAAGTTATGCATTTTCATGCTCCTCTGCCAAGCTCTGGAAGTTCAAGCCTCTCCCCTGTACAAGAGAATATTTGTTGGAGAGGATGGTATTAGGCCTGGGACTTTGAAAATTGCAATATATTAAAGCTATCATATCTATTATATTTCATAATTATGCTTTTTTATGATTCGAGAAACATTTTCTCTCGGTTTGTGAGATGTACGATTAGACTATTCAAAGCATCCGCTACAGAAAGTAAATAACTTCAAATGAGGGCAGTACTAAGGAACAAAGTCCTTCTTTCACACATATGGGAGGAGAGAATGAAATTTAGGAACAGTTGTGGAAGTTTGCAATTCTTATTAAAACTAAGTTTGAATATGTACCAAACTGCAGAGCAGAGGATGTAAAAAGCAGAGTAGGAAAACATTTTCTGTTGTACTTAGCAAAACTTAAGGAGAAAGATAGAATTTGGTGAACAGCAGAAGAAAACATCTTGATCTATAGGAGTGCATACTGGGTCACGTAATTAATTATCAAGCCAGCAAATATGTAGATAAGTGGCAGTCCTAATTTATGATCCACTTAGGAACAATTAATGATAAAAAGAGAATTAATTGAACTATGTCTTTCTGTAATTACAGGCTTAATTCTCTGTTATATCTTTGGGCATATGTGCTTGCAGCAGGCTTTGCATTTTTTGGAAGGCAATTGAAGGGTGCCAGAAAGACATCTCCAAAATACCTCTACCACCCAGATCCTATAATTCTTAGCATTTCACTGTTGTGTAGTTGCTCCTTTTGGATTGAAGGCTTGCTCTCTCCAGGGAGAGGGAGTGGAACACTTTTTAAAATAAACATATTAAATCACAATATCTTTAGCTGGATTTTAGCATATTGCTGACTTCTTTCATGGGGACTAGGAATAGCAAAAGAATACTGTGAATTCACAAGGGAAGCACCTCTGCAAGGGGAGATGATATAAAAAAGAAAGTTGGAAATTACTGACAACTTTGCCTTCTTTCTTACAAGTGGGGGGAAGAGTGCCCTGCTTGGGGGGACAGTGCCCTGCTCTCCTAGCCATTCAGATTTTCTCATCACTCAAGACTCAGAGCCACTCCAAGGAGTGTAGAATCTAACAGTCTCCATGTTCTTTCCTAAAACTGGAAAAGTACTGGGATATGGGGCATTGTACAGGACTGGAAAGTATACCTGAAATTCTCAACAGACTCAGTTTTCGGAGCAAAAAAATCACCTATATTAAATTCACTTGTATAAAAGAAAAGGCAGAAGGACAATTAAGGAGTTCTCAATAAAATTTGAATCTTGTTTTTCCTGAAGTGTAAGAGCATAACTATGAAAAATCAAAAAGACTGTTTCAGTGTAGGTCATGATTTCTTATAGAAATACTTAGAAAAATAAATATTTTGGAATATCTGCTCCTGGAGTTCAATTTTACTTGGTAGTATTGTTCCAACTCAGATATGTTAAAGTACATAATAATTTATTTATTAAAATTTTTTATTGGAGTACAGTTGATTTACAATGTTGTGTTATTGTCTGCTGTACAGCAGAGTGAATCAGTTATACATATACATATATCCATTCTTTTTTAGATTCTTTTCCCATATAGGTGATTACAGAGTATTGAGAAGAGTTCTCTGTGCTATATATAGGTCCTTATTAATCATCTATTTTACTTTATTTTATTTTTTATATATAGTAGTGTGTATATGTCAGTCCCAATCTCCCAATTCATCCCTCCCCACCCCTGCTGTCCCCTCTGGTACCGTAGGCTTGTTTTCTACATCTGTGACTCTGTTTTTGTTTCGTAAATAAGTTCATTTGTAAAGTACATAATAATTTAAATTCTGATTTCCAATATATGAGTTGCTATGGTTACACTTAAGAAAGAGTCTTAAAAATAGTCTGTATAGGAGAAGTGAATTCAAATTTTCTTCCAAAACATAGAAGCATTTCCTCCAGCAATGAATGAGAGACCTGTTGCTCTGTATCTTCACCAGTAATTATATTGTCAGTTTTGGGGATCATAGCCATTTTATTATTAATTAATTAATTTATTTATTTTGATTATAGAGCAATTACAATATTTATTAAGTATCAAATTGTATTATACAATTCTATATTTCTGTCATCTGAATTATTTTTTCAAATCGAAACTGGTTTTGGTCTTTTCACTGCTAAGGAAATTTATATGACCTCATGCTTAGTAGTAATTTAATAGATACATGTCAGTTTAAATCCTCACAGTCACCATCATGTGAAGTCCTTTTTTCTCTTTCCCTATCACTTCATGGAGGGTCTTCATCTTCCATTAGATTATTATTTTTCTTTAACATCTTTATTGGGGTATAATTGCTTTACAATGGTGTGTTAGTTTCTGCTGTATAGCCATGTTAATAGATGTGTGCGTAGCTGTATCTCACTGTTGTTCTCCTTTGCAGTTCCTAATGACAAATAATAGTGAGCATCTTTTAATATGTTTGTTGTATGTGTATCTTCTTTGATGAAGTGTCTGCTCAGAGCTTTTGCCTATTTTTAAATTCAGTTGTTTCTGTATTGTTGAGTTTTAAGAGTTTTTTTGTATATTTTGGATAAAAAAGTTCTTTGCAATTTTGGATATAACTCCTTTATCAGATATGTGTTTTGAAAATATTTTCTTCCAGCCTGTGGCTTATTTTCTCATTCTCCTTACAGTGTCTTTTGCAGGGTAGACTTTTTTTTTTTTTTTTTTTTTTTTTTGCAGGGTAGACTTTTAAACTTGATAAAATCTAAAGTCAATTTTTTCTTTCATGGATCATGTTTTTGGTATATGCAAAACTCATCACCAAACCCAGGGTTATGTAGATTTTCTTCTATGTTTTCTTCTAGAAGTTTTATAGTTGCACATTCAACATTTAAACCTAAGATTGATTTGGGGTTAATTTTTGTGTACAGTGTAGACTTATAAGTTTTTGACTTGGGCAACTAGGTATGTAATGGTAACATTTACTAAGATGGGGAAGACTGAGGGAAAAGTCAGTTTGGGGGTTGGAGATCAGAATCAGGTATGTACATGTTATATGACCCCGTTTGACAAACATATGGTTATGCCAAGTAGGAAGTTGCATAGAGAAGAGTCTAGTTCTCAGTTCTCAGTTGTCCATTCTCAGATGTCCATTCCTAATATCAGGAGGTACAGGAATCTGGTTTATACCTTAACCAGCAGCTTGAACTCCATTCTTCCTCACCTCTTCTCCTTCCTAATGTAATTGAGACAAGGTTCCAACTTTCTGTTTTCAAAAATTTTGTTGCTTATATAAAGTATGCATAAGTTAGAGTCTCTCCCATCTGAGTCCTATTTTGGTGCTTAGTATGTGCTAGAGAAGCATTGACTAGTTGGTGAAATTTGACCTTGATGAGACCTATGGGATAAGAGCAAACCTTCCAGATACTGGGACAGGTTTAACCCAGAGACATAAATCTTTGAAGGTTTGCTGTTTCATCTGCTGGTGAGGGGACAAGAGTGGAAGGATACCCAGTCAAACTTGTCTGGTGCTTTTGGATTACACTTCTTTTAACCCATGAGATTTGCTCTGAGGAATAAAGAGATAACATGTGTAGAGCACGTGGTAAGCTCGTACTAACTGGTTGGTTCTCTCTCCTTCCCCATACATGCAGCAATGTGTGCTCAACATCTGAAGAGCAGTTGTTCAAAAGGAAAAGAGTGGCATAACAGATATCAGATCAAGCTTAGGAGTACAGTGGGAAATACGAGAAGTGCTAAAAGCTTAGCTGCAAAGATACAATGAAAGATGTTTGCTGTAGGCAGCAACTGAATATATGAGGAGAATATTTTGATACATCATGGGATTCCTGTGGCTCAATTATGTTAGAAGTAAAGTATAATTTCTGTTTCTATTTATATGTTAAAGTAGAAGGATACTATGATTTAATTAATAAACTTGTAGTAGATATTTGTATAGTTGTACTAATGGCTTGGTTTGTCACAGCTTCTATTTTTGAGGGGTTATTGGGGCAATACAGGTACTTTAACTACAACTTACATTGCTCCAGATATACCCATTAGTAGAAATAGTTTGAGAATGAAAAGATAAATTTCTTTTTACCACTCAGTGAAAGAGCATTTAACTATAAGAGCTCATCTCATGTATCCCTGTGGCTTCAATTTTCTTTTATATCTACCACACTCATATTTTTCTTTCCAGCTGAAATCTCCTTTCTGAGTTCCATACCTGTATAGCTATGTACCCACTAAACATCTTCACTTGAATTATTCACAGCCATCTTAAACTTAATCTGTGCAAAATGGAACTAATGTTCTTGATGTTTAAATTTGCTCCTCAGTGTTCCCTATTTTGCAAATTGCATGACCATTTCCATTCAGTAGCTCCAACTGGCAACCTATGATATATCACTGACTGTTCCCTCTTCTTTACATCCATCAATTGTTTCCAGTTCTTATTATGCTCTAGAAGATTCTGCATAAAATATCCCTTTCTCACTTTTCCCGTTAGAGTAAACTAAACCACTATAACAGGTAGACCTCCAAAAGTAAGGCAGTGGAAATTTATTTCTCAGTCTTACAACAGTCCAGGGTTGGCATACCAGGTGAATTCTGCTCTACACTGGGACCCATGCTGATGAACTCATCAATCTCTAATGCTTGACTTCCAAGGTTGTTCTGAACATTGCCTGGCAATGATGACTCCTGAGAACAAAGAGTGTAGAAAAGCTTGCATGGGGTGTTTTATGGGTAAGGCATGGAAGTGGGACACCATTAGAAAGAATGTAGCTACATACCACACTTCATTCCGAGGGAAGATGGGAAATCTAATGCCGTTGGGCATTCATATATCCAGAAACTATGGGGAAAAGGTGGAGAATGGCTTTGGTGAATCACTAGCAGTCTCAGCTCCATTTGTTGTTCTCTCCTTCTTCATTCCTTGTGGTCCAGAGACATTGTTTTCGTTCCTTGATTGTTCTTTCCTTCCCTAAGGGTTTAGCATATGCCATTCTTTCTGCTTCATAAACCTTTCATCCTCTTCTTCACAAGCTGAAAAATATTCAGAATTAAGAGTACTTTATGTACCTGCAGAAAGTTGCTGTCTCCTTTGTAACACTAGGAGAACTTTAATAACTTGTTCAATGACTGTCTGCCATGGTGGAGTGTCAGATTCAGGAGTGAAAGAACTCTCAGTCTCGTTCTCCACTGAATCCCCAGCATCTGGTGCATAGCAGTTGCTTGATAAGTATTTCTTGAATGCATACATGGATGGATGAATATAGATGGATGGATCAGTGCAAACATAGATAAGTTTAGGGATAAATGGGAAATAAGCTAATACAACTCCAGTGCAACATCTTTGGGTTTTGCCTATGAATGATAACTGCAAGGAAGTGTAGATGGTTGCTGGAAGAAAAATTGAGAAGACTGGTAAAATTTTATGTAGTTACAAAGAAAAATGATGAAGGAAGATTAATGAGTAAAACAAAAACTAGTTGGCCAATAATGTTGAGTAATTGTGGTTGAAAATCACAGCTCTGTATTGGTAACTAGCCATTATGATTTTCTCCAGCACTGTATAGTTTCAGAGACAATGCATTTTAAAGACAATATGGTTAATAATGGCTACAATATATTGATTCAGGTATGAGCTTAGCACTTTATATGTAATGTTTCATGTAGTATTTTCAACATTTTCCTTATTTTATAGATGAGAACACTGAAAATCAGGAAATTTAAGGCCTAAGCACATGCTGTTATCAATTAGAGAAGGTTTGATTTGTACTCAAACCTATCAGTCCTCCAGGATAGAGATTTACAAAGCAGGCTGGCAGAGGTGTGACTGTCACAGGAAAGTAACAACAGTGCTGTGAGGATGTCCTTGAAGTGCTGGTTCCTAGGGTCAGTTTGAGTAAAGAAGGTATAAGTTCTCATGGATGCTTGGTGGGAAGAGATAGTGGTAGAGGTGTAAACATAGGTGTGTCGATTATATTTTCAAACTTCAGATGAATTTGGGAAGATGACAAGGCCCAAAATATAGACCTTAATAATGTTTTGTCAGAGGGGAATGGGAGTGAAGTTTGTTAGATGGTTGTCCACATGGACATTGTCTTTCAGAATAATGACAGGAATTGGTGGAATAAAAGACTATAATCAGGATACTAAAGGTGATAAAAGAAAGTGGAGGCTAGTTAATGGCTGGGATGAAAGTGAGAAGCATAGGGTATAGCTGAATTTTTAGGGGCTCAAATAAGGAGGGATTTTTGGATGAATATTAAATGTAATAAGAATGTAATTGCAGTGGGTAAACAGGAGAAAGATGAATGTATCTTCTCACTGTGAAATACAAGGAGAATTAACAGCTTCTGTGGAGGACCTTTATATCATTAGAGGAGAGCCAGGTTATAGTTAGGGCAAGAGGCAGAGGGAATTGTCAAGATGTTGTGTATTATAGAGGAGTTTCTTTAAAATAAGATGGGATTCCATGTAGTTCCAGTAAAAAGAGGTGGAAGTAGAATCAGCAAGATAAGGATAGCTCTGGGAGGGAAAAGATATAAATTAGATGGAGGGGTTTGCAATATGGATTATAGATCAAAGGCACTAGAAAGGCAAGGAATACAGAGGAAGTATTCCTCTGTATTGAAAGTAGCTAACTAGCCTCAGGGTTCCAGCTGGGGCTTTGATGGCAAGTTGTTTTGTTGCCACTGTAAATTCAGATCCAAGCATCCTGGGGCAGCTAAAGAACAAGAGGCAAATTGCAAACTAATATGAAGGGCTACTAGAGTGACAAAAAACTAGGATAAAAATAGAGATTAACGTTTATCTAGGTTGAATACTTTTGAAAAGGGCGTGGCAATTTGAGGGAAAAATGAGAAAAATAACACAATTTTGGTAGCTCTTATTAAGCCCAATGTGCTTCTCATAATGTATCACCCATTTTCTCCAGCTTTGATGCATCAGCTGAAATTTTGAGAAAACAGGAAATGTTCTGTTTTCTTCAACTGCAAATTTGACTGTAAATTTGTTCTTCCTTATCTTCTAAATATACAAACATGCTTAATTTTCATTTAAGTGTAAATAACTCACAAAGGGAAAAATTGGAAAAGATAAAAGAGAGACTAGAAGACAAACTCACATTAAAACAAAACAAACTTGGAATTCCCTGGTGGCACGGTGGTTAAAAATCCGCCTGCCAATACAGGGGACACGCATTCCAGCCCTGGTCCAGGAAGATCCCACATGCCACAGAGCAACTAAGCCCGTGTGCCACAACTACTGAGCCTGTGCTCTAGAGCCCATGGGCCACAACTACTGAGCCCACGTGCCACAACTACTGAAGCTCACATGCCTAGAGCCTGTGCTCTGCAGCAGGAGAAGCCACTGCAATGAGAAGCCCATGTACCTCAACGAACAGTAGCCCCTGCTTGCTACAACTAGAGAAAGCCTGTGCTCAGCAACAAAGACCCAAAGCAGCCAAAAATGAATAAATAAATAATTAAATTTATTTAAAAAAAAACAAATTTAAAACTTAGTCTGCTGCTCTGCTTGAATAAAATGTCACAGAACTGGATAAATGTCTTAAGAATCAAGGATTATGTTACATAATCTCTAAAAGGCATTCAAATATTATTTTAATTACCTTTAAATCCTTTTAATCTTTATTTCACAAGGGTTGAGTTTCATAGAATTCTTATACAAATCAGAGCGGTTAATATACTCTGAGAAGCTAAAAAATCAAACTCTGGGTGTGATCACACTAGGACACCATTTGGAGCAAGTTAATGGTCTGTTCTGCCCTAACTAAGAGTTTGTTTTTCAGGGAAACACATCACTAGGGTCAATTTCTAAAGCAAATCTGATTTAAAACCTGTTTGAGAGTTGATATTTCTTCAGGGCCCACTGTGTCTCAGGCTTTGGCCTGCCTATAGGGAGACAACAGCAGAATGAGACCACCATCAGCACCAGGCTGAGAGGAGCAAAACACTGTTGGGGAAGAATGACACTAAGCAACCGCGTGGCTCACAGGGTCTTGGTGCTCCAGCCAGGTGTCAGGCCTGAGCCTCTGAGGTGGGATAGCCAAGTTCAGGACATTGGATCACCTCCCAGCCCCATGTAATATCAGTCGGCGAGAACTCTCCCAGAGATCTTTGTCTCAATGCTAAGACCCAGCTCCACTCAACAACCAGCAAGCTCCAGTGCTGGACACCCCATGGCAAACAACTAGCAAGACAGGAACACAACCCCACCCATTAGGAGAAAGGCTGCCTAAAGTCATACTAAGTTCAAAGACACCCTAAAACACACGAACGGATGCGGTCCTGCCCACCAGAAAGACAAGATCCAGCCTCATCCACCAGAACACAGGCACCAGTCCTGTCCACCAGGAAGAGCATACACCCCACTGAACCAACCTTACCCACTGGGGGCAGACACCAAAAAACAACGAGAACTACAAACCTGCAGGCTGTGAAAAGGACACCTCAAACACAGCAAGTTACGCAAAATGAGAAGACAGAGAAATATGCAGCAGATGAAGGAGCAAAGTAAAAACCCACCAGACCAAACAAATGAAGAGGAAATAGGCAGTCTACCTGAAAAGGAATTCAGAGTAATGATAGTAAAGATGATCCAAAATCTTGGAAATAGAATGGAGAAAATACAAGAAACGTTTAACAAGGACCTAGAAGAAATAAAGAGCAAAGAAACAATGATGAACAACACAATAAATGAAGTTAAAAACTCTCTAGAAGGAATCAATAGCAGAATAACAGAGGCAGAAGAACGGATAAGTGACCTGGAAGGAAAAACAGTGGAAATAACTACTGTAGAACAGAATAAAAAAATAAGAATGAAAAGAATTGAGGACTGTCTCAGAGACTTGTGGGGCAACATTAAATCCACCAAAATTCAAATTATAGGGGTCCCAGAAGAAGAAGAGAAAAAAAAGGGACTGAGAAAATATTTGAAGAGATTATAGTTGAAAACTTCCCTAATATGGGAAAGGAAATAATCAAGTCCTGGAAGTGCAGAATCCCATACAGCATAAATCCAAGGAGAAACACAACAAGACACATATTAATCAACTATTAAAAATTAAATACAAAGAAAAAATATTAAAAGCAACAAGGGAAAAGCAGCAAATAACATAAGAGGGAATCCCCATAAGGTTAGCAGCTAATCTATCGGCAGAAACTCTGCAAGCCAGAAGGGAGTGGCAGGACATATTTAAAGTGATGAAAGGGAAAAACTTACAACCAAGATTACTCTAACCAGCAAGGATCTCATTCCGATTTGATGGAGAAATTAAAACCTTTACAGACAAGCAAAAGCTAAGACATTTCACACTGCCAAACCAGCCTTACAACAAATGCTAAAGGAACTTCTCTAGGCAGGAAACAGTAGAGAAGGAAAAGACCTACAGTAACCAACCCAAACAATTAAGAAAATGGTAATAGGAACATAAATATCGATAATTACCTTAAATGTAAATGGATTAAATGCTTCAAAAAAGACATAGACTGGCTGAATGAATACAGAAACAAGACCCATATATATGCTGTCTACAAGAGACCCACTTCAGACCTAGGGATACATACAGACTGAAAGTGAGGGGATGGAAAAAGATATTCCATGCAAATGGAAATCAAAAGAAAGCTGGAGTAGCAATTCTCATATCAGATGAAATAGACTTTAAAATAAAGACTATTACAAGAGAAAAAGAAAGACACTACATAATGATCAAGGGATCAATCCAAGAAGAAGATATAACAATTGTAAATTTTTATTCATCCAACATAGGAGCACCTCAATACATAAGGCAAATGCTAACAGCCATAAACGGGGAAATCGGCAATAACACAATAATAGTAGGGGGCTTTAACACCCCACTTTCACCAATGGAGAGATCATCCAAAATGAAAGTTAATAAGGAAACACAATCTTTAAATGATACATTAAACAAGATGGACTTAATTGACGTTTATAGGATATTCCATCCAAAAACAACAGAATACACTTTCTTCTCAAGTGCTCATGGAGCATTCTCCAGGATAGATCATATCTTGGGTCACAAATCAAGCCTCGGTAAATTTAAGAAAATTGAAATTGTATCAAGTATTTTTTCCGACCACAACCCTATGAGACGAGATATCAATTACAGGCAAAATCTGTAAAAAATACAAACACATGGAGGCTAAACAATACACTACTAAATAACCAAGAGATCACTTAAGAATTTAAAGAGGAAATCAAAAAATACCTAGAAAAAAATGACAATGAAAAAACGACGACCCAAAACCTATGGGATGCAGCAAAAGCATTTCTAAGAGGGAAGTTTATAGCAATACAATCCCACCTTAAGAAACAAGAAACATATCAAATAAACAACCTAGCATTACACCTAAAGCAATTAGACAAAGAAGAACAAAACAACCCAGAAGTTAGCAGAAGGAAAGAGATCATAAAGATCAGATCAGAAATAAATGAAAAGGAAATGAAGGAAATGATAAAAAGTTCAATAAAACTAAAAGCTTGTTCTTTGAGAAGATAAACAAAATTGATAAACCATTAGCCAGACTCATCAAGAAAAAAAGGGAGAAGACTCAGATCAATAGAAGTAGAAATGAAAAAGGGGAAGTAACAACTGACACTGCAGAAATAAAAGCATCCTAAGAGACTACTACAAGCAACTATATGCCAATAAAATGGACAATCTGGAAGAAATGGACAAATCCTTAGAAAAGCACAACCTTCCAAGACTGAACCAGGAAGAAATAGAAAATATAAACAGACCAATCACAAGCACTGAAATTGAAACTGTGATTAAAAATGTTACAACAGGGGCTTCCCTGGTGGTGCAGTGGTTGAGAGTCCGCCTGCCGATGCAGGAGACACGGGTTCGTGCCCCGGTCCAGGAGGATCCCACATGCCGCAGAGCGGCTGGGCCCGTGAGCCATGGCCGCTGAGCCTGCGCATCCGGAGCCTATGCTCCGCAACGGGAGAGGCTACAGTAGTGAGAGGCCCGCATACCGCAAAAAAACAAAAAACAAAAATGTTACAACAAACAAAATCCCATGACCAGATGGCTTCACAGGTGAATTCTATCAAACATTTAGAGAAGAGCTAACACCTATCCTTCTCAAACTCTTCCAAAACATAGCAGAGGGAGGAACACTCCTGAACTGATTCTACAAGGCCACCATCACCCTGATACCAAAACCAGGCAAAGATGTCACCAAAAAAGAAAACTACAGGCCAATATCACTGATGAACATAGATGCAAAAATCCTCAACAAAATACTAGCAAACAGAATCCAACAGCACATTAAAAGGATCATACACCATGATCAAGTGGGGTTTATCCCAGTAATGCAAGGATTCTTCAGTATAGGCAAATCAATCAATGTGATACACCATATTAACAAATTGAAGGAGAAAAACCATATCATCATCTCAATAGAAGCAGAGAAAGCTTTTGAAATATTCAACACCCATTTATGATAAAAACCCTCCAGAAAGTAGGCATAGAGGGAACTTACCTCAACATAATAAAGGCCATATATGACAAACCCACAGCCAACATCGTCCTCAATGGTGAAAAACTGAAACCATTTCCACTAAGAGTAGGAACAAGACAAGGTTGCCCACTCTTACCACTATTATTCAACATAGTTTTGGAAGTTTTAACCACAGCAACCAGAGAAGAAAAAGAAATAAAAGGAATCCAAATCAGAAAAGAAGAAGTAAAGCTGTCACTGTTTGCACTTGACATGATACTATACATAGAGAATCCTAAAGATACTACCAGAAAACTACTAGAGCTAATTAATGAATTTGGTAAAGTAGCAGGATACAAAATTAATGCACAGAAATCTCTGGCATTCCTATACACTAATGATGAAAAATCTGAAAATGAAATTAAGAAAACACTCCCATTTACCATTGCAACAAAAGAACAAAATACCTAGGAATAGACCTACCTAAGGAGAGTAAAGACCTGTATGCAGAAAACTATAAGATACTGATGAAAGAAATTAAAGGTGATACAAATAGTTGGAGAGATATACCATGTTCTTGGATTGGAAGAATCAACGTTGTGAAAATGACTATACTACCCAAAGCAATCCACAGATTCAATGCAATCCCTATCAAACTACCACTGGCATTTTTCACAGAACTAGGAAAAAAATTGCACAATTTGTATGGAAACACAAAAGACCCTGAGACACAAAATACTAGCCAAAGCAATCTTGAGAAAGAAAAACGGAGCTGGAGGAATCAGGCTGGAGGACTTCAGACTATACTACAAAGTTACAGTAATCAAGACAGTGTGGTACTGGCACAAAAAGAGAAATATAGATCAATGGAACAGGATAGAAAGCCCGGAGATAAACCCACGCACATATGGTCACCTTATCTTGATGAAGGAGGTGAAAATATACAGTGGAGAGAACAGCCTCTTCAATAAGTGGTGTGGGAAAACTGGACTGCTACATGTAAAAGAATGAAATTAGAACACTCCCTAACACCATACACAAGAATAAACTCAAAGTGGATTAAAGACCTAAATGTAAGACCAGACACTATAAAACTCTTAGAGGAAAACATAGGCAGAGCACTCTATGACATAAATCACAGCAAGATCCTTTTTGACCCACCTTCTAGAAGAATAGAAATAAAAACAAAAATAAACACATCGGACCTAATGAAACTTCAAAGCTTTTGCACAGCAAAGGAAACCATAAACAAGATGAAAAGACAACCCTCAGAATGGGAGAAAATATTTGCAAGTGAAGCAACTGACAAAGGATTTATCTCCAAAATTTACAAGCAGCTCATGCAGCTCAATATCAAAAAAACAAACAACCCAATCCAAAAATGGGCAGAAGACCTAAACAGACATTTCTCCAAAGAAGATATACAGACTGCCAACAAACACATGAAAGAATGCTCAACATCATTAATCATTAGAGAAATGCAAATCAAAACTACAGTGTGATATCATCTCACACCAGTCAGAATGGCCATCATCAAAAAATCTACAAACAGTAAATGCTGGAGAGGGTGTGGAGAAAAGGGAACTCTCATACACTGTTGGTGGGAATGTAAATTGATACAGCCACTATGGAGAACAGTATGGAGGTTCCTTAAAAAACTAGAAATAGAACTGCCATACGACCCAGCAATCCCACTACTTGGCACATACCCTGAGAAAACCATAATTCAAAGAGTCACGTACCACAATGTTCATTCCACCACATATATACCATGGAATATTACTCAGCTCTAAAACGAAACTAAATTGAGTTATTTGTAGTGAGGTGGATGGACCTAGAGTCTGTCATACAGAGTGAAGTAAGTCAGAAAGAGAAAAACAAATACTGTATGCTAGCTCATATATATGGAATCTAAAAAAAAATAATAATGTTTTTGAAGAACTTAGGGGTGTGACCGGAGTAAAGACTCAGATGTAGAGAATGGACTTGAGGACATGGGAAGGGGTAAGGGTAAGCTGGGACAAAGTAATAGAATGGCATTTACATATATACACTACCAAATGTAAAATAGATAGCTAGTGGGAAGCAACTGCATAGCACAGGGAGACCAGCTAGGTGCTTCGTGACCACCTAGAGGGGTGGGATAGGGAGGGTGGGAGGGAGATGAAAGAGGGAGGGGATATGGGGATATATGTATACGGATAACTGATTCACTTTGTTATACATAAGAAACTAACACAACAATGTAAAGCAATTACACTCCAATAAAGATGTTAAAAAAAAAAGAAAAAAAAACCCTCTTTGAGAACATTAGCTGCTTTCTGAGTCTCTTAAGACAAACAAACTAGAAAAGCCACATTTATTTTCCCTTTAACTGCCAATAAGCTTATGATATTTCTATTCTGGTCTTTCCAGTGTCCTGTGAGCTTGACAGCTCTGGGCAATGGACCCCAATTAGGACTTCATGAAACTGATTTCTGCATCCATTTAGGATGAGATTTTGACCTGTGTGGGTGTGTGTGTGAACATAAGTTTATTTCTCTTGCATAAAGAGCCAGGAGAGGAATTTTTGAGTCATACAGTGTGTTTTAACTTTATAAGAAACTCCCAACTTTTCCAGAGTGACTGTGCTTCATGCATATTCTCCTTTACTTGGATTTTTTTCTCTATACCAATCATATGCTGATAACGAGGACCTCACAAGAATAAGAGAATTATGATAATGAGGACAATGCTGTCTGCAGGATAGGATTAGAAGGGATAGCCGCTTTCCAGAGGTGGGTTCCTTGAGCTGCAAGCAGTATAGCAGTGGAAAATATATGCCCCTCATTTCCAGGTTAGTTCAGACTTCAAGCACGGACATAGCCACTGGTTTTTGGCATCCAAAAGAACTCTGCTAAATTTTCTTTTATAATAATAAGTAGCACAAGAATTATTATCAAGTTATGTACATTGGATTTTTTGTGGTGGAAGACTATATTATCTTTTAACTTAACGTCTTGAGGCCTGGTTCAAGATCCTGCAATACGCATTTAGCCATAATGAGGGTTTATCTTGGGACTTATTAACTCAAAGTACTCAAAATTCGTAATTATATATGTATGCTTCATCTATACTAGAGTTCCATTGCATGGAGCTCCTTTAACTCGAATTAATGAACATTTACATAATGCTTAACAGTTTCACCCTTCAAAATAGTCATTTTTGTTATCTCTTCTTGTAGGAAAAGTAAAATTTTGGCTCAAGGTAACTTCTGCTTGGAAGTCTAGCTGCAGGGGCCTAAGGAGGGCTAAAAGGAGGCCCTGACAAATGAGAGCTAAAGTGTCAGTTCACATTGTGCTCACATTTATTTGATCTTTAAGGGGAAAAGGATGATAATGATTTCTGCTAGATCCAACCAAGGTCATCCATGTAAGACATCAGATTATGGTCTAAGGCACAAAATCAAGGCCATCCCCATGCTTAAACACTTTACTCAAAGAAAGCAAGATTTTATGCAATTTTCTTAAAATTCTCCATGTTCATTTGGGGGTTAAACCACTTTGTTCTTGCTGTGGTGCTGCCTTCCCCTCTTCTCTCTGGCTAATTCCTTATTTACCATGTTTGATGGCAGAGCCCAAGTTAAGCTTCACGATGAAGACTTAGCTCCTCTGCAACCTGACCATGTGCTGATTCATATTGTGGTCTAACTTTGATTTCTACTTGGTGAGATTAAGATTCTATGTAGTATTGAGTACAAAATAGCTAGTCATTACATGTACGTTGAGTTCAAGAAAAAAATACCACTTCCAAGACAGTCTTCAGCCCTTCCTCCTTTGCTGAATAACATCAACTTCAAGTTGCAAGAAAACAAACAAACAAACAACAAAACAAAAGAAAAGGTTGGGGATAGGGTCTATGTCATTTCTACTTTCAAGCTTTGGTGAATGATAAGGGTATTTAAGTTTAATACCTTTCTATAATTTGACTCATTATACTTCATAAATATCCCTATTGTATCTTTGAATATCTATGATTAGTCTAGAAAAAGAACTGACTAGAAATGAGATAGTATTTGAATCTTTATTCCAACTTCAGGTTTACTATGGCCCCCTTTGGCTGCCTAGTTTTTCTCTCTGCCAAAGACTGCTGGTAAACTATTGAATACATCTTTCCCTCAATCTCTTTAGATTTACACTAAGTTAAAAAATGACAAAAAGTTATTTTCCTTAGCAATTATCTTCTCATCTTAAAATTACAACTTTTGCAGAATGAAATTATCCAGGGAAGCACAAAGTAATATGTATCAGCTCAGATCAATATGTAGGCTTATTAGTAATTTTACTAAAAGTTTTAATTTCCTAAATTAAAGTAATAACTTTTAGCTTTCTGTGAAGGAAATAATTATTGAATTAAATTCATTAAATACAAAGAAATAATTGTGTCTGCAGTTACTAAAATTTTAATTTTAAAATGTTAATCTCCATGTAGTAAAACTATAATTGACCAAATCTGCTTAAGAGGCTGTCATATAATTCTTTCTCTTTTAGTAGAAATTGCTTTAGTATATATTTAGTATAATACTGATCCTAGTGAAATGCAATAAATTAATCTGCAAAGATCATAAAGTCTTAATTCAGTTTGGAGGCATCCTCAGTTAGATGACTGATTAATTAGTATCAGCTCATTGGAGTGAGGAGTTCTGGAATTTAATGCTCTGAATTTTACATGCCTATAATTTTGTGAATTTTGAAACACCTATTTTCTCTGAAACTACTTACTCTGACTTTTATTTCAGATGTTTTTCTGGAGGATAAATTAATTGATATGTTGATAATCTTTGAATATTATTTTCTCCAATAAAACCATTCCCTTGCACTGAAGTGTGAGATTGATATTATCATTTTTCCTATTTTAGACATAGATTTCTATCAGAGTTTTCAAAATTTAATGCCCAGATCTCTCAGGAAAGAAAAATAGGAATGGTTGTATATCAGTTATGATACATTTGGCTTCAAATAACAGAGAACCTGATTAGTAGTGTCTTAAAACATAAGGATCATTTTAAGTCTCTTTAATCAGAAGCTCATACATAGATGGTCCTAAGGTTGGTTCAAAGGTGTATTTGTCTTTCTCTGTGTGACTTATTTTCACTAAGCATAATACCCTTTAGCTCCATCCACATTGTTAATGGCAGAATTTCATTCTTTTTTAAAGACTGAGTAATATTTCATTGTATAGATATATACCACATCTTCTTTATCCATCAGTGCTCAACCTGCTGATGAGCCCTCAGGTTGCTTCCATGTCTTGGCTATTGTAAATAATGCTGCTATGAACATTGGGATTCATGTATCTTTTTGAATTAGTGTTTTTGTTTTCTTTGGATATATTCCCAGGAGTAGAATTACTGGATCATATGGTAGTTCTATTTTTAGTTTTTGAGGACCCTCCATACTGTTTTCCATTGCAGCTGCACCAATTTACGTTGCCACCAACAGTATACAAGGGTTCCCTTTTCTCTACATCCTCACCAGCATTTGTTATTTGTGTTCTTTTTGATGATAGCCATTCTGACAGGTGGGAGGAGATATCTCATTGTGGGTTTGATTTGCACTTCTCTGATGATTAGTGATGTTGAGCATCTTTTCATGTGCCTGTCGGCCATCTGTATGTCTTCCTCGAAAAAATGTCTATTCAGGTCTTCTGACCACTTTTTAATGATTTGTTTTTGATATTGAGATGTATGAGCTGTTCACATATTAACCCCTTATCAGTCATATCATTTGCAAAGATTTTCTCCCTTTCCCTAGGTTGTCTTTTCATTTTGTCGGGTTTCCTTTGTGGTGCAAGAGCTTTTAAGTTTAATTAGGTTTCACTTGTTTATTTTTGCTTTTGTTTCCTTTTGTCTTAGGAGACAGATCCAAAAGAATATTGCCGTGATTTATGTTAAAGAGTGTTCTGCCTATGTTTTCCTTTAGGGGTTTTGAACAAAAGACTCAAGCCAGCATTTCATAAAAGAACAGACCTGTATGAACAATACATTTTTTAAAAGGTACTCAACTTCATTGGTCATTACTAAAATACAAATTAAAACAATAAAGGAGGGCTTCCCTGGTGGTGCAGTGGTTGAGAGTCCACCTGCCGATGCAGGGGACATGGGTTCGTGCCCTGGTCTGGGAAGATCCCACATGCTACGGAGCGGCTGGGCCCGTGAGCCATGGCCGCTGAGCCTGCACGTCCGGAGCCTGTGCTCCGCAACGGGAGAGGCCACAACAGTGATAGGCCCGCGTACCGCAAACAAACAAACAAACAAACAAACAAAAAAAACAATAAAGGACAGCTAATGTGAAAAACAGACAATCCCAAAGTGGTTGAGGACGTGGAGCGAATGGGACTTTTGTAGACTGCCAGTGAGAATATAAATGACTGCAACCACTTTTGAAAACCGTTTGGCAGTACCTACTAAAGCTGAACTTACATATGTCCTACAACTTTATGATCAAGGTACCTAGAGACAAATATAAGAATATTTCTTACATTCTTACTCTTTGTAATTACTCTTTGTAATGTCTCAACACTGGAAATACCCCAATGTTCAACCGTAGAGCAATGGAGTACTACATATACAGCATTAACCAATTTCAAATCTCATGCAGCAAAAGAAGGTCAGTGGTTGCTTTCAAATGTTACTTAAAGTCTTGAATCCACTGTTGGGTTTTATTTTTGGTGGTGAGCTATTGGACTTGAGATAGTCTTATAACATAAAATAGAACACCTTCTGTCATCATATAGTACATCATATGTTATATGTTGGAGATGGTGTGAAGGAGAATAATTTTGGGGAAAATGCTCAACATCTGACACATGTTTGGTTTAAGTGTTATATATAAAACCATAGAGACAACCATGTTTCATGATAAAATTAATTTCCTTATTAACAAATTTTGTTAAATACATATTATGATCATTTCTCAGTAATGTGAAATGCATAGCATTTGCAGCTCAGAAGAGTGAGGCAAGTTAAATTGTCTTTCAGCTTTTTAAAACTGTGTGTTAATTTGCTTCACTCTTGTGATCCCAAGCATCTATATAAATTTTCAGTGTGACACTACAGCACTATGACTTTTGTATATTTCTACACAGTTGCACTGAGGCTTAAACATAGTTTGAGAGACATGATTTAAAATAAACAAGATTACAATTCAGTCACATAAAGTGTAAAGGGAGCACTGACTCTCTTACATGCTTCTTATTTATAACTTACTTATTTTGCTATAATTTGAAGAATAGATTTTAACTAGGAGCTAAGGAAGTTATACAGTTTCTATTCAATCCTCTTTAAAAAAAACTGTCTAAAAACAACTGTCTAGTAATTGAGTAATCTGAGTGAATTAGAATTTTGTAATTCTGATTTTACTTCCTTCTTCTGTGTGTTGTCTCAAGATTTGTTAGAAGCTGACTGAAGCAGACCATGTCTGTTTCATAATGGTTTTTATTATTATGTAGGTCCTACATTAATAGGAATTGTTTAGAAACATAAAACTCCTGATATCTAATTTAATTCCCAGGAAACCCCTGGGAAACGGTTATTATTCACATTCTACAGAAGAAAACTAAGATTCAGAAGGATCACACAGCTAGTGGGATTGGAACAATGGCCTGTATTAAGCCAAACTTTATGCTTTAACAACTGCTTTCCTTTGCTTCATTTATTTGTTCTTTTAACCATTATCTATTAATTTCCCATTATGTATCAGGCAAGGCCCTGGATACTGAGATTATGGTGGCAAATAAGCCAGTCAAGGTACTTGCTCTCATCAGCTTCCAATCTGGTTCAGGAGACAGATATCAAGTAAATGAGCAAATAAATAAACAAGAAAGATATCAGATAGTAGATGTATGAAGAAAATTAAAATAAAGTGATATGGTGGAGACTGAGAGATCAGGGAATATAAGAAGAAATGTTTTAACTGAAATCTGATTGACAATAATTAGCCAGCCATGACAAGATCAGAAGGAAACTCTTTCCAGGCAGAAAGAACAACTAATTTTATTTATTTATTTATTTAGGCTGCGTTCGGTCTTCGTTGCTGCACGAAGCAGCAACGAATGGGCTTTCTCTAGTTGCGGCGAGCGGGGACTACTCTTCATTGTGGTGTGCAGGCTTCTCATTGTGGTGACTTCTATTGTTGTGGAGCAGGGGCTGTAGGCGCACTGGCTTCAGTAGTTGTGGCATCTGGGCTCAGTAGTTGTGGCTCACAAGTTCTAGGGCACAGGCTCAGTAGTTGTGGCGCACGGGCTTAGTTGCACCATGGCATGTGGGATCTTCCTGGACCAGGGCTGGAACCCGTGTCCCCTGCATTGGCAGGCGGATTCTTAACCACTGTGCCACCAGGGGAGCCCAGAATAACTAATTTAAAAGCCCCAAAGCAAGAATTCTAGGGAGAGATGAAGAATTTAGTTCTGTGGTTGAAAGAGAGTGGGTGATGCATAGTATAAGACAAGATGAATCAAGGAGGCGAGCAGAATCAAATAATTTAAGACTTTGTTAAGCCAGGAAAGAATTTATATTTTGTTTTAAGTGTGATGGAAAACTACTAGAACTTTTTTAAACTGGCTATTGTGTGAATAATGAATTTTTCATAGTAAGAGTAAAGGCTAGGAGTCCAGATAGGGGGTCACTGTGGTGATATAGGTGAGAGATAATATTAGCTAAATATAGGAGGTAATGCAGATGGAAAGAAACAGACAGTTTTGGGTTACATTTTTGAGGCAGAGTTGACAGGACTTTCAAACTGATTAAATGTGGGTAAGAGGGAAAGAAAAGAGTAGAAGATAGCTTACTGACTTAAGCAACTTGCTAGATGGTAGCACTATGTATTGAAATGTAGATCAGAAGGGGTTAGTTTCGGGGGTATTATGATGACAGCCTATTCATCCCGTGGCTGAAGGAGAGATCCTATGCCCTAAATCATAGAAGGTGGTCAAATACACAACACTGACACTAGACAGATGAGAGCGACAATTTCTTAGTCATATAGTCTCACAGCCCAGGGGAAGAGGATAGCACATGCCATGCCAGGCCTAACAGGTGTTTCAGTCGGGCACAGTGAACCAGAAGGGGCTGTGGAAGGCAGGTCTTGTAGTAACAGGAGGGTCAATTGCCCCCTGGTTCCTGCAGGAGGATATGGTTGCTTGCTTAAATAATTTCATGGGTTGGCAGCCAGGTGAATTTGTTAGCTTGAGGACCAGGTTGTGGCAGCTAGTTCAGCTGATAGGGAACTAGTCAGGTGGGTAACATTTTCCACTGGGTAGGAGCATTTCTGGCAAGAGCAGGGAGCTCACAGCTAGACCTTTTGGCCCTGTGAAACTCAAAAATGTCAAGGCAGCACTTGAAATGTTAGATCTTATAATACAGCAGGGAAGTCAAGTTCCCTTTCGTCATATTTATTTTTTTTGCGGTACGCGGGCCTCTCACTGTTGTGGCCTCTCCCGTTGTGGAGCACAGGCTCTGGACGCACAGGTTCAGTGGCCATGGCTCACGGGCCCAGCTGCTCCACAGCACGTGGGATCTTCCCGGACCGGGGCACGAACCCATGTCCCCTGCATCGGCAGGCGGACTCTCAACCAATGCGCCACCAGGGAAGCCCGTGGTCATATTATTTTTAAGATGCTTGTGTGAAGATTCCGTCAAAGTGTAGATGTCAAATTGTATATACACATCTAGAACTATGAGAGGTCAAAGTTGGAAGTAATGATTTAGGAGATACGGGTATTTAAAGTGATGGTTCTGGATGGGAGAGTATATTGATGGGGAAGAGAAGGGGGCCCAGGACTTAGTTTTGGATACATTTCCACACTGAGGGAAGGAGCGTCAAGTAGACTGGGAAGAGTAGCTGGTGAGATAGAAAGAAAACCAGGAGGCTGCAGTTTCTTGATCCAAGAGAAGCATCCCAAGAAGGAAGAGATCTCTGTGACAAACGCTCCTGAGTTGTCTTGTTTGTAGTGAGGTTATCATGTTTTAAATCCAGTGATTACTTATCGTACAAGACAACTCAGGAGCGTTTGTCACAGAGATCCGTTCCTTCTTGGAATATGACGAGGGTCTCTGTGGAGTTGTGGGAAATGGAGAGGACATTGGATATTCTTTGTTGGTCCTCATTTAGAGTTTAGTGAAACTGGTAGTGTCTACTGTTCTCTAGCCTCTAGTTATTGTTTAATGTTGACAACAGCAACAAATTCCCTGTGGAATCTAAGGCACACAGATACAGTAAATAAGCATGGAGTTTCCTTCCATAGGAAGTTAGTCTCATCTCTCTTTCAGAGATCGATGTACGAATTTGTGGGTTGGGTCTTATCTTATAAGGTAAGTATTTATCACCTGAGAAGTCACAACAGGCAGAGGTATAGCAGCCAGCACATGGTCTTGCTTTCCTTTCATGTCATACTCTCTCAATGTTTACTCTGGAGCCTTGATACCCTTCTTTTAGTTTCACAAGCAAGACAAGTTCCTGCTTCAGAGTGTTTGTATACACTTTTTTCTCTGCTTGAAAAAAGAATCTCCCATTTCTTCTGGATAATCTCAACAGGATCACCTTAGGTTTCTGTTTAAATGTCTCCTTTTCGGGAATCCTCCCGCCCCTCTCAAATGAGGTTTCTCTGCTATGCATTCTCACTGTGAATTTTTCCTTCACAACTCTTCCATGGTAATAATTAAATTGCATATCCATGTAATTATTTGAGTACTATCTCCTCCACTTGACTCTAAGTTCTATGATGTCCTAGTTTCTGTTTTGTTCTTAATGATATTTCAAGTGCTTGGCACAAGTGCTGGTATAATGTGAATGAAAAATAAGTATTTTGATTATTATCTTCTCAGTCTTAAGTGGAAATGGAAGAGATTCATTCAACAGTAAGGATAAGGACAAAACCCATTCTAAATATTTTTTTCATTTCACCCTATGCCTAGAATAGCTTTTTAAAAAATTGAAGTATAATTTACAACGTTGTGTTAGTTTCAAGTATACAGCAAAGTGACTCAGTTATCTGTATACGTCTATTCTTTTTCAAATTCTATTCCATTATATGTTATTACAAGACATTGAGTATAGTTCCCTGTGCTATGCAGTAGGTCCTTGTTGTTTATCTACTTTATATATAGTAATGTATATATGTTAATCCCAAACTCCTAATTTTAGGATAGTTTACTGGAATAATTTTATTGAAAATATTAATATGTACTGCTGAACTTCCGTGTTGAACTTCACCCTTTAAAAAATCTATTTAAAGTTTGAACTGTAATATTGAATTAAAAAATAATAATTCCAAGGAAGACTACCCTAGTTAATATAGTCCTTTATCACAGTTATTTTATCTATCTATCTCCCATCTCTCTATCTTTGTAGCTATTTTTATATTGCATCTATCTGCTAAATATTAATAACTGACAAATATAGGGAAATTTTATTGGTGATGGAATAGTGTCTCAGAATTATTTTTTTTGTTATTCCATGGACATGAGTATTAGTAATCTACTCTTGAGCAGTAGAAAAGGTTCTGAGGAAAGGCACTTTGACCCTGGGTCCATTACCTTTACTCCATACATGGTCCTTACTCCAAATTTAACTCATTCTGAGCTTGATGTCATTCCATTCTTGATCTCTGTACCTTTATTGCCTCCACCTTAAGCCCTTTATCTCTTTATTCATACCTGACTCTCATCTTTTCCTTCATTTCATCCCTGACCTTAAGTAGTTAGTCTCAGACATGGAGTAAGCACATCTGTTTTAGATATTAAATGGCAATAAAAAGAAAGCTGAATATTTTATATTAAAGTCTTCCTGAAACAAAAATGATTGTGTTAATGTTGTTGGGTTAAAATAAAATGTTATGTATCCAATAGCTCCAACAACTTGTACAAATAGTGTAAAATAATTAAAACTTTTTTCATTACTTGTATTGATTTAGGAAATACACTGTACACTGAGTTTGATCTGAAACGTTACAGACAGGAAATGCCTTGATCATTTGTAATCAGATTAGTGTCCGTTCTTATGACTTTGATGCATGGTTGGAAGAACCTAAGGAGGATGTGAGGAGGGTGCTTTGTGTGAATCTAAATTGTTGTTATAAAAGGTAACTGGCTCTGCCTGGCAGAAGTAATTTATTATTTGACATTGTCAAGCCTCAAGATAATTTTAGTGTTGCCTAATGATGTACCATTAGCTTGTTTTACTTTTAACTTTGAAAATAATTTAGCAGTTAGTGGGGAAAAATGTGGATTTTTTAGTCTCCTTGGCCCTTACACTCTGTTCTCTATGCATGACTTTTTCTTCTCTTTGGAAAAGAGATTTATCCTTTGGGATTCAGTTCAAGCCCCACTTCTCCTGTGAAAGTTATTCTCTATACATTTCTTTTTTCCTCCCAATTTTCCCTGGCAGACAGAGGTGCTCTCCCCAGTCTGTTCCCAAGGCACCTTATACATATATTCTTTAATCATTTGCTATATTGTAGTGAAATTATTTGTTCACAAATGTAACTGGGGCTCAGCATTTTGAGGGATTCAACAAGGGATTCAAACAAGGGATTCAAACAAGATAGATTCAAAGGAATAGATGCTATATTCATCAACAGTGCCTTAGTCATAGATGAGAATTGTCCAAGGAAAAACATATAGAGAAAAACTAGTAAAAGAAAATGACTATATTATAACCCTTGTCCAGATTCCATGCTCAATCAATTTCCTGAATAATTGTTTCTCCATGTAGGAAGCTAATATGCTAGTTAGCCAATATTATGATATCTTCTCCAGTTGCCTGTGAGATTTACTAATATTACTTAACTAATCTGATTTAGAGTCAACTCTGGGATACCACAGGCTTAGAATAAGAACCAGGACTGACATTTATTCCTTGGAATAACTAGACCTCAGAAGATGTCTCTCCGTCTAACTGGTGATGATCTTCTCTGAAAATACTACATGTTTTGGTGTTTGGTGGTAGTAGTTCATCTACTTCGAAACCACCAAATGCAATGTATACTACCCACACTTTAAAGATTACAATATCAGAATGTGTCAGGATTTTTTGTTTCCTAAGATTGTATCAGCATCAGAGACAGACATACATAGCCTTTACTGTACCAGGTTTATGTGGCTGGATCTCACAAACTACTAGTCAAAGGTGTAGGTAGCTTCTGGAGTCAGATTCCGTGGGCTCAAAGCTTACTTTCACCAACAACAAGCTGCGTAATTTGGGGAAGATTGCTTAAATATCTGTGTTTTAATTTCTTTACTAAATTAATAAATAAATATGGGGATAATATTCTACTTCATAAGGCTGTGTAAAAAATTAATAAGCTATGCATGATTTAAAAATACAGTCTAAGTATTTAGTAATAGAGGGTAAAGCTGATTGAAGATGATGATGACTATTATCTGCTGAAATAAATGTTAACTTTAAAACATTTTTTACTAAATTGAACACGATTTTCTCTTGCCTTCACACAAATGTTTTCTGTTGAAAACAGACAAAATAAACTACATGGCAAGGAAATCCTTATGTCCTTGGTATAATATTATGGGCTATTGTGAATGTTCTATGCCCTAATAGTCTGTATACACTCACATTTTCTGAGGGTGATCAAAATGATAAAATGAAAGATTACGGTTGTCTCAACTCTAATCTGAACAATGAAATTTCATATGATCACTGAGGGAGGGGTATTAGCAAAGCAATTATATAATGTTTAGATAATTTTTAGCTGCTTTCACCTCTATCCATACAGGGCTATCCTTAATAGTCTGCTCTTCTGTTATCATATGAGGTAGGTGGACTACATTTTATACTTGACCATGATCTTCATGGACTCTGACAGGCATAAAAGTGAAATGGTTGATTCATGTTTGCTGGAGTTCCTTTGATTCCTGAGAGAAACCACGAGGTGAAATCTAAGAGAAGTTAAGCCATAGAGAGGAAGCAGCTATCTCTTTGAACTTGAGATGGGGTGAGAGGTTTTTCAGCCTGAAGAGAACAGCTAGCATGTGTACTTTAGTTGTCATACTCAGGGTCAAAAGAACTTTCAAAGCTGTTGCTTGATTTTGGCTCACTATGAATCTGGAGCTCCAAGTCTGAAAGGAGGTTTCCCATAATCCAAGGACAAAGAAGGATACTTCCTATAAAATCCTTCTTGTATTCATACTTACAAAACCTAAAAACAAAACTTTCTGAAATATTTAAATCTTCTATATTAAAAGTTTTGTTCTTCAACAGTTAGACAAGATGTTAAAACATTTGTTAATAACCTAAGAAAGTACAGTACCTTTCAGTATGTAAGTGATTGAATTGCAGAACAGAATATTAAAGGAAAACTTCTGCATAGTTGGTGAAAAATAAGTATAATTATTAATTATTTCATATGCTTATACTCTTTTTTTTTTTTTTTTTTTTTTTTCCTGTACGCGGGCCCCTCACTGTTGTGGCCTCCCCCGTTGCGGAGCACAGGCTCCGGACGCGCAGGCTCAGCGGCCATGGCTCACGGGCCCAGCCGCTCCGCGGCATGTGGGATCTTCCCGCACCGGGGCACGAACCCGCGTCCCCCACATCGGCGGGCGGACTCTCAACCACTGCGCCACCAGGGAAGCCCTATGCTTATACTCTTAAGGAGTATTTTTACTTATTTTGTGTTTTAACATCCATAGTCAATAGTAAAGGAAGCTAACACTATCTCATTTTTCCATTTGATTCTATACATATGTTTGTGATGCATGTGTTTTCAGATGACAGCCATTAAAATCAGATACTGAAATACTCCACTGCCAGGAACACACAATACTTTTCCTCTAGAAATCCATCATTGCAAGAACCAGTGCCTGCTGTGTGCTTCTATTCTTCCCTTTTTTGAATTTAAGTTTGTAGTTATATTTATTCTGTCCCTTCTCCACCACTGTGTGTTGGATGTGGGGTGGGACAAATGGCTTGTCATTTTAGATTGTAGATCACAGTACCAGGAATAACCCCATGCAGGTCAGATGAAGAGGGCTACACACCACCTGGATATCCTGATCTTTGAGCTGGATGCAGTAACTGGGTGCCACTTCGTGAGGTCTGCAATGGGGTGTGTGGGGAGTACATTCTGTGTTGAGCACAAATAGTGCTCATAGACATTTAGTGGTCAGATGGGTCATCTGTGTCTGCCCACTATCCATATTCTATACATATCTTTCTATACATATATATTTATCTCTTTTGACAGTGCACATTCTTTCTAGTGAAAGGCCACAGGTCCTCTGGGGAAAGCCTTGAAGGGATACTTATAATGTATACTTGTGGTTGCGTTGCAAGGTTCTTCCTCAAGGGAAACTGTCTTCCTCTTTCAATGAACTATGAACATAACCGATGTTGTAATTCTGCAACCCACACAGTTAAATTTTAGGAGTAATTTTTAGTCATATCTGCTCTGTGGTTGCCTAAAATAAGAGGTTATTTTAGGGCCCTCTTATAAAACTGATGGTCTTCCAATAATTACTTGTGATAAAAGTTTAAAGGCCTAAGCTCATCATTTTCTCTGTGTATGTTTTCTAGTATATATATTATTAGAAATACTACTACCTCCCCTCCTCAGTCATTGTAGTTAATAATCCCACAATAAATAAGTACAGCTGCCATTCAACTTCCCAAAGTCTTGCCTTCAGTAGGCCTTTCATCCCAAGTAACCAAAGGTGATAATTTAATCACAATGACATTGCATGCCATTGATTATTAATGCCCAATTTTCCATTGATTGGGGGTTCAGATGGTATTCGAGATCAAAGACATAATTAAACTAAGCCAGAATCCAAGAAGCCCAGTAAGGAAAAGGTAAATCACATTAGGTATTTCAAGCAGAGGTTTTAGTTCCATAGATGTTAGAAGTCTGAAAGAGCAAAAATTAGGTCTTGATACAATGCAGAAATACATACTTGCTGTGGAATCTTGGGATACAAAAAAGTAAGGAGAGATATTGCTAGACTCTGAGAACTCAGAAGAGTGACCTCAGTGGGCTGGTGCTTGGGACTCTGTGAAAATGTCATAGACCTTCTGGTGAGGGAATGTGGTGTGGTTGGTATCTGATCATTAAAGGGGCACAGTACAGTTGCTACTGTTATCTTGGAGGGTGCATGGAAAGCTAGTGCTGGGGGTGTTGAAGAAGGTAGAGGTTTGCTGCTGCTGGAATACCACTGACCAGAATTTCTCTCCTTCTACACTCTGAGTTCCTTCTAATGACTCCCATTACAGAACCTAACAGAAAATCAGGCAATAAGGGAGTCTGGAGAGTGTATTTTACAAAATACCAGCCCTGGCATCACAGTGAAGAGTGTACACAGGGGGCGTGATGGTATGAGACAGTAGGAAAATGTCATCTGACATACTCTGGCATTGAGAAATGATGGCTTTATGAAGAACTTCAATCTCCACTATACCTTGCATCAAAACTTTTTTATTCACTCATTCATTTAATGATTATTTAATGAGCCCATTCCCTAGTAGAACTTGTACATCTATTCAGGGGAGTAGATACTAAATATAATGAATAAGTTATATGGTATTCTAAAAAATGATTAATGCTGTGAAAAAATAAAGGGCAAGATGGAAAATTGGGAGGAATAGTTTGGGGTGGGGGTAAGGATTTGCTATTTTAAATAAAGTAATCAGTATTAGCCTCACTGGGCAAAGATTTGAAGAAAATGATGGAGTTTGTCATGCAGTTATCTCGGTGGACAACATTCTAGACAAAAGAGATAGCCAGTTCCAGAGTCCTGAGGTTGTAGCATGCTTGGCATATGCTAAGAAAGAAGTCGATGTAGATGGATCCATGGATCTCAGTGAGCATGGAAGAGAAAAGCAGAAAAACTAAGAAGGGCCACATCACTAGGCCGTTGTAAGGATTTTGGCTTTTATTCTGAGTGAAATGGGAAGCCATGAGAGGGTTTTAAGCAGAGGTGAGAGATGATGTGATGTAGTTTTAAAAGAATCTCTCTGGTTGCTTTCTTGAGAATAAACTTTAAGGAGAGCATGGGGTGGAGGCTATTGCAATAATCCAGGCAGGAAATGATGGCAACTTGGACCATGTTTGTAGCAGTTGATACAGTGTGAGTCAGTAGAACATTGGATATCTTTTAAGAGCTTAGAGGATTTCCCAGTGCTTTAGATGGGTGGTGAGCTGGTGAAGATCCCTTGCTCTTTTCTCTCCTTCCTGCTTCTTCAATGAGTTGGTAGGTTAGGTTAGGGAATGATTGTATCTAAATGGGGTTGAGGGACTGAATCAAATAAGATGTCCTTGCAGCTGGTGGAAATGGAGAGTCAGTGTGGGTCATTGCTGCCACCTGACCTGGAATTGTCCCTGAGCACTCTTCCTCAGAGCATGGGGGAGGAGGCCCTGAGAGAGCAGTCAGTGATGCTGCCAAGGAAACCAGAAAGAAAAATTTCTGCTTTTCCTCCGTCATCTATTATCTTCTGAAGTTCAACATTTTTATTCTTCAACCTAAAATGGCTGCACCTTTCCTGAGAAGTGAGTTTAGTTTCACATGTCTGAAGCTACTCCTTCTCTTAATTGGCCATTTCTAACCCTTCACCCGTAAAGCTTTCCCTGCTCAGGGCCCATGGCCAGATGGCAAATTTCCAGAACATTTATGTAATCCCTGAGATCTTGTGGGGACTCTGAAAACAGCCCAGGGCTCAGGGATAGGAGACTATAGGCTCCTTATGCCCCTCAAAGAGCTTTGGATGGGGGCAGAATCATATGGGCAACAAGGGTTTCTTTAATCCCCCCATGCACACAATGATACTAATGATGTTTTTGAACATTTATGTAATGTTTGCCTCTGCCTTATTCATGCAGTAGTTTATTCAATCCTCACATTAGCACTTTGAAGAAATTATTATTTTCTCTTTTTTTATTGATGAGTTAAATGAAGCTCAGTGCAGAGAATCACTTGCCCCAGGTCCCCCAGCTAGCAGATGGTGGGGCTTGGATTTAAACTGGAGTCTGTCAGTTGTTATAGCTCTGATGCCATGGCTCTAAGATGCTCTGCTCTATACTCAGCTACATGCACTTTTCAGTCTGTGTTCCAATTAACCTGCTGCTGCTAACTACTCAGAATATTCTTCTGCAGTTTGCTACCTTTGCTCCCCATAGATGCTTTTTCCAAATAAAGGTAATTTAGGAAAGCTAGACATTTTTATGAAGAAAAATAAAGGAGGAAGCACAATATAGTTTTGAGGGATGGTTAGGTGAGTGTGTTTAGACAAGGTAGGATGTTCCATAACATATGTTTTGGAACATATGTTCCAGTAGGAAAATATTGACTGCTTTTATTTTTAATATTATTTTTAATGCTTTTAAAGGAAAATAAAAAAGAAATCAAATCTGTTACATATTACCACATATACAAAGGGTAATGAATGTATTAAATCTACTCAGTATAATTATCACAACTTGAAAATACTTTATTCACTAGCTACAAACATTATATACATTTATTTCTTATGTACACAGAATTTTTGCCAAGCTGTTTTACAACACACAGTTACTGAACTTGTTCAGAACTATTGGACATTATTCTCCATTCCTGCTTGGCCCGAAGGAAAATATTACAACCTGGCCAGTGTCATGCTTGAATTTTCTTA
Source organism: Orcinus orca (assembly GCF_937001465.1). Lineage (NCBI taxonomy): Eukaryota > Metazoa > Chordata > Mammalia > Artiodactyla > Delphinidae > Orcinus > Orcinus orca. The sequence goes on from NC_064562.1 coordinate 119,352,247, forward strand.
ACTTTTGGCACACGGACAAAAATAAGTGGGAACTCAAATTGTTACTGGTAAATGTGAGAAATTGTTACAATTTTCCTGCCTTTGTATTTGATGGAGTAAATTACCAGACACTAATCAGAAGTTTTCTGATGAAATTCTGCACTAACAAAAATCAAATTCAAATTCTGAGCTAGGCAGCATTGATTTTTCACATTTATTTTGTTCTTCTGAGGTATGATACTAAGCTTCTTGGCATTCTTCTGTGTGCATTGTAGGGGTGGAGTTCACTTTGAAATGCATAGGATCTCTGTTTATAAGAGACTGGCAGGATCTGGAAAAGAACATGAATTTGGCTGCTGGGTCAGAAATGTCATTGTCATGAAGTTGGGAGATAAAAAAAATGCAGCAGCATACTGAGCTTGCTAAAAAAAATAAAAGATGTTTGATTGGATTCTATAGTAATCATGTTTGCTTTAATTTTTTTCCCATGCAGGGAATTTCAAAAACACTTTGTCCAGATGCAAAATAATGAAAATACAATGTTTATTATTTTTGTATTTAAAAACAGTATTTAAAATGATGCAAGGTTTTTTGAGTCTTTTAGAATTCTCTCAAAATAGTTTGTATTTTTCTGCTGTTGATCTAAGTACAAAAACACCTAGGATGTTTTGACCATCTGCCTGGTATTTCCAGCCACTGTTTGCCTACAAACAGTGAAAAAGATTCACAGTGAACTTGAACATCAGAGGGTAGAGTGAATTTTGGAGGCAAATTCTTCCACACCCTGACAAATATGAAAATACTGGCATAGCTTTATTTAACATGACTCCTACTAAAGCTGGTTTCCATGTGTATTATTCTACAGTTCTCAGGGTCAAAATTCAGACAAAAGGACTAAAATCTTATCTCTTTCATTTTTTCATATTGTATTCATTCATTTTATTATTATTACTTTTCAAATTTTTGAACCTAAAATATTCTGCTTCATAAGGTCTTGGTTTAAGAGTCATGAGTATTAACTAAATGATGTCAGTTTTCCCTAAAAAGTATTAAAGATACTCTCTGGAACTCAGGTATTTGCATCATGCCAGAAGGATGATACTTGGCAAGCAAAGCAACAACAACAAAAAGAATACAAACAAAACAGCTGATTGGAGCAATATTTTTCCTTAGATGTCCTGCTAAATTATACTGAGTTTCCGTAATGTGTGAAGGCAGGAGTTATGTTTTTCAGGTGTATTAAAGTATTTTTTTTAACATCGTTATTGGAGTATAATTGCTTTACAATGGTGTGTTAGTTTCTGCTGTATAACAAAGTGAATCGGCTATATGCATACATATATCCCCATATCTCCTCCCTCTTGCGTCTCCCTCCCACCCTCCCTATCCCACCCCTCTAGGTGGTCACAAACCACCGAGCTGATCTCCCTGTGCTATGCAGCTGCTTCCCACTAGCTATCTGTTTTACATTTGGTAGTGTATATATGTCAATGCTACTCTCTCACTTCATCCCAGCTTACCCTTCCGCCTGCCTGTGTCCTCAAGTCCATTCTCGACATCTGCGTCTTTATTCCTGTCCTAAAAGACAACCCTCAGAATGGGAGAAAATATTTACAAATGAAGCAACTGACAAAGGATTAATCTCCAAATTTTACAAGCAGCTCATGCAGCTCAATATCAAAAAAACCAAACAACCCAATCCAAAAATGGGCAGAAGACCTAAATAGACATTTCTCCAACGAAGATATACAGATTGCCAACAAACACATGTGAGAATGCTCAACATCACTAATCATTAGAGAAATGCAAATCAAAACTACAATGAGGTTATAACCTCACACCAATCAGAATGGCCATGTCAAAAAATCTACAAACAATAAATGCTGGAGAGGGTGTAGAGAAAAGGGAACCCTCTTGCACTGTTGGTAGGAATGTAAATTGATACAGCCACTATGGAGAACAGTATGGAGGTTCCTTAAAAAACTAAAAATAGAACTACCATACGACCCAGTATTAATGTATTTTGGTGAGGGATGATTACATTGATTTTAGGGGCCAGACTTCACATTCCTATTCTACAGCTGAATATGGTCCCATGTATCTAGAACGTTCATTAATGCTAGTCCCACAATCATTTATAAATTTAAGAAGAAGAAATGTTTGCTTTAAAATATTAGGCTTTTTCTTGACACTTTCACATTATATGATAAGCATTTACATATTTTGGAATGAACACTTGAAAACATATTCACCGATTAGGTAGTAAATGATAATACATTTGCTTATCTAAAGCATGCATACAAGCTTCACAGGCTTTATTGCACTGTTCGTGGCAACTCTGTAAAGGCCGCTACTATTTCAGCATTCCATTTTGAATTTAATTCTCTGAAGTTCTTACATACATTAAACAGACTGTATGTGTCTGCACACTTGCATGTGTGTGTATGTATGTATGTGCATCTACTTGTTTGTTGGTGTAATCAGAAGAAATTCAGCTTAAACACATAGGATGAGGGGTGTGTAGACTTTTTTAACACCTTGTAACAATTTAAATATTTCTGACTTCAGGTCCAAAACAGGGGGTAGGATTGGAAAATTTGATGTTGTTGGAGCAATAGACCGTGATATTCTCTTGAAATAATTGCTTTTATCTTGTACTTAAAAAAAAATAGGAGGTTCTGTATTGATGGAGGCATAAAAATCCAGGAAAGTGTTATAGGTAATTATTCTAGCTGGATAGCTTTAAAAATCTGACTATTTTAAAGGAGAAGTCTGTACTATACAACCACATTCTCAGGAGGTTTCTGCTTTTTTGAGCAGGAGTGACAGTATCCCTAATTCAAGAAAAGATGGTTTATAAGCACTGAGGTCTGGAAGATAAATTCTATGCTTAATGGTGTACTTTGTTTTGTTATGGATTTCAGAAATGTGTCAGTATATTTTTGCTTGTAGTAAAACAGATGCTTCTTTAGGACCATTAGCTCATTTCTTTCTGGAGGAATTTCTGAATTATATAAGCAGACAAAAGGCAGGCTCTCTCTGTGGAAAGGTGTATATGATTCTCATTCACCTGGTACTATTTCACATTTATCCAAGTCTTATCCAGCTTTCTACTCTAACAGTTGATTCAGCTTTCTACATCTTACTTGATTTACCTATAGGCACTAATATACATATAGGCAGTACATAAACTTTTTGTCCTAAGGCTTTGCATCTGAATATATTTTCTGATACTTTCCCCTAGTCCTTACTCTTTTTTCAGTGGGGGAAGGGGAGAGGATAAGGGCACTGTACAAGTATTAAGTTGACATCCATCTTAAACTTTTTCCTGGGGTTATGGAGGAGAAACACGTTTCCCTTTGGAGCTAGTAGATGTTCTTGTCCGCTGTCATAACTATGAATTACTATCTTTAATTCTTGCCTAAAAATTGGTAGTCAGGGGCTTCCCTGGTGGCGCAGTGGTTAAGAGTCCGCCTGCCAATGCAGGGGACACATGTTCGTGCCCCGGTCCGTGAAGACCCCACATGCCGCGGAGCGGCTGGGCCCGTGATCCATGGCCGCTGAACCTGCGCGTCCGGAGCCTGTGCTCCGCAATGGGAGAGGCCGCAACAGTGAGAGGCCCGCGTACCACAAAAAAAAAAAAAAAAAAAAAATTGGTAGTCAGAGATTCTTCTCTTCTCCATTAGAAAGCATCTTTAGTGTTTTGTAATCTACCTATCTTTTTTTTTTTTTTTATTTGCAAAGATTTTCATTAACTTTTACTCCTGGAGGTTAATTTTCCATCATTCTAGTGGTAAAATTAATCATATAACTTTTTTTCTGTTTTAGAGCTATAGATGAAAACATATCATTTTATATAGGTTTTGTTTTAATTCACTCACATAATTATATTTTAAAGGTTCTTTAATCTTTTGGGAAAATCATATGTCACCTTAGGGTCACAAATGTATATTGCAGTTTTTCAGTGAGAAAAATGGAACATTCTACAAGTATTTCTCAGTATATTTTTCTGTTACATATAATAATTCAGTTTTCAAAGAATAAATTTAAAGGCCATTTTACTTTTGAGGGGGCAAATATCTGAATAGTGTCTGTTACACTTATATGCTATCTTTCTCAGTTGAAACATAGTTGCCTAAAAATTGCCCTTCTATATTCAGAGAGTATGTAGGACAGGGCTGACCGACAATCAGGAGGGTGTGGGCCTATGGTGGCACCATGATGGCCTCACCCTACTCTTTCAGCTGAGGAAATGGATTTAGGAATATTCATCCACAGAAGTATAGGGTGAGCTTATGAAACTTGAAGTGGTGGAGGCAGATTTGGAATTCTGGCGGGAGCAGCCGTTGAAGCTTGGGTCTCTTGGAGGCACTCTCTTCTTCCGACTGGATTTGGTCTTATCCACATCATTGGGGTCAAACACCACTGTCATGGACTCCATCCTGGTAACAGTGTACAGGCTGCTTTGCCGAGTCGGGTGAAACCTGGTGGTCTTGAGCTCCAGCTCATCATAGCTAGAAACTTTGATGAAAGGACACCAGCGGAATGCTCTCTTGAAGCCAGCTCGAAATCTGAGGAGAAGCAGGCCATGGGAAGAAAAAGTCATGTTTTCAAGTGGAAATTTCCTTCAACTGGTGCAGAAAGCCCTACTTAATGCAGTTAAGCCAACTCAGTTTTTAAATTTAATTTTCTAGTCAAACTCTTAGAATTTATGCCACAGTACTGGTACTAGTCTTCTACGTTCTTCTTGTTTGAATTGAATCTTAATTTTCCACCAGTGAGAAGCAAGTCATCATATAGTAAAAGCACAGTATCACTAATCAATATGCCAAAGAAAGAGTGTATGTTTCTTCAATAATTTTATACATTTACATAAGTGAATTAAGTTTGCTGGGTAAGGCACTTAAAAATGACATATTTCAAAATAGCTTCTTACAGAAATAATTACACATTTATAAAGTCTCATTTAATATTAAAATTAATTGCTTATCTGGATGGTTTTTATCTAATCATATATGAAAGTGCAAAATCCTTGGCTTTGTAAACCATTACATGAAGTTGATTAAAAACAGATGTACTGCTTATGGGGAGGTTTGAATTGATATATGGCTTATGCACTTACTGAAAAAAAGTAAGAATTTAGTAGTTTTTAAGGAACTTGAGGAACAGTGTGGTAGAGGTCCAACTGGAAAGCGAGCTTAGGATTTAGGTCATGTAGTTACTTCCATGAAATTCAGTTTCTGCTTGTGCTAAACCATATAGGTTTATTAAGGAAATTATTGACCCTATGAAACTTAACCCTTCTCCTACATGTGCTGACCTTACAACTAAGGTGTTTTTTATCTGGAAACCACAGTTTACCTTTTTTTTCCAGTCTTAAATTGAACTGTGAATATTTCTACTTTTCTTTCCAACTTCACTTTAAAAAATAGTGCCCCCTCCACCAGAGGCTGCACCCTAACTCGCTGACCTCATTATGCTGGAAGGAGGATTGTCATTCTTTTCCTTAGTGTTGCTTCTGTTGCTCTCACAACACCTTCTATTTTGAAGTCTATTTACAAGACATCCTTTTTAATAGAGTCCACTCACATATGCCATCATCTCTCCGTCTGTGCATTTCTACGATGTGCCTTCATTTCTTCGAGGACTTGAGCACATTTTCAACTCTCCTCCTTTAATTAATAACAGGGCATTTCTTTTTCTTTGGCAAGTATAATTCTAAAGGGTTTGGAGAGAGAATTTGGCCTATATAAAACCCACCCAGTTAGAATCCCTAAAAGCATTGTTTTGAGGAGGTAATTGTTAAGGTGAGCTATTTCATTAAATAGGGAGGAGTCTAGAAAAATATCTAGCTCTGTGCTCCTCTCAGTGAATTTTTCAATTTTCCCTTCCTTTTGAATTTTAAATGTGTATCAGGGAGCTGGAACAGCATTATATGCTTTCACTGAAGTCAGAAGTGAAAAGGAGCTTGCATTTGGTAATCTTGTGTTTACCTCTTATTCAGACAGCAGTAGATGATGGGGTTGTACATGGTTGAGCTCATTGCCAGCCAAAAGCTAGCCAGGTAGACCTGCTGAATATATTTCCACCTATTTAGTTGTTGATAGATTGCAGTGAGGATGAAGTAAATATGATAGGGCAGCCAGCAGATGGCAAATGTCACCACGACAATAATCATCATTTTTACAACCTGGGAAGACAGAAAGAGGTCATTTTTGGCAAATATAAAAGTCATTGTATCTATTAGTTCTAATAGCCTACTGCAAATCATATTTTTCTGCCAGTACAGTTAAATACATAGCATGCCTAAGAAATAGTCAATGTATTAAAAAATGGCAAGATAATATAAGGATAGTTACCTAAGGTAAGTTTCAAGAAAGCGTGCTTGTGTCACCTAGTGAATGGGTGGCAATCACTCAAACAGAACCAAATATATTTTAATTGGCTTGAAGAAAATACGTGTTTATAAAACATCAAAAAGCCTGGGGGAGAAAGAAGCAAGAGCTAGGATTTGGCTGTGCTCGCCTGAACTGTAAAATAGTGAAGACATTATACCTAGAGCACTGACTGTTGAGTCACAGTGGAGGTACATCAGGCTGTAGTGGCTGAGTGTGTTCTGCAGTATTTATTACAGCCTGAGTATAGGTTATGACTATTTAGATTTCTTTACTCTAATACCATTCTCACTGGGAAACCGTCTGAATGTTACCTTGGTTTCTTTTCTAATCTGATATTGGCAAAGGCTTCTCTGGATAGTGAAAAAGGATATTCACATTAGTTTGAGAAAATATCACTACTTTTAAATTTGTAAGTAGGCAATTGGCTTATACAACTGGTTTATATACCAATTTCTTTGAGTTTGGTAAGCATGGGTCATTTCCTCTGTTCTAACTTTTGAACCACAATATGCTGGAAAGCTCTAGTCAAAGTAGAATGTCAATCTCTATTTCTCCTCCACTAGTCTGTAAATTCCTAAAAGACATAGAGAATGTCTTAATTATATTAACGTCCCCAGCATCTAGCACAGTCTCTAGTGTATTGCTGGAGATAGATAATTAGATATAAAATGAATGAATAATGAACGACAATGTACAATTCGTAACAGGAAGTTGAATGGGAGGATGTTTTGTGTGTCTGTAAATAAGATAAAATCTGTTCCATTGGGTCTGTAAGAAAGGTAGACTGAAAGTTATTGAACACCGTGAGCAGCTTCGCTTTCTATGTGAAAGGAAATAATAATAACAATATCCTAGGATAACCTCATTTAATATTTCTCATTACCAATCTGTCGAGTAAATTTGTTCATACTTCTTTCGGGAATTTGTAAAAAGTTTAGAATAATAAATAAAATAATTTTGAGGCTTAACCACAGTCGCAGAACACCAATCAGAGAAAGTCCTGATGTAAACAGCCTATGTAGCATCTTGAAACTATGAAAGTACATTATTTAAGTACTGGACTCATTATATGATTGCAAGTTGGGATTCAGATGAAAGTTGACAAGATTAAAAATCATGAGAGACATGATTCTAGAAATAGACAAGGCATGAAATGGATCAATGTGGAAGGCAAAGCTTTCCCAAGGGCCTAATCGCGGTTAGCATCCAGGTATTTAGTATTAGCTGATGGTAATTGGCCATCAGAGCTGAAAATCCAGGTCAGTAGCTCACAGAATGTCATCACTGGCCCCACCATGCAGTGTTTTGATTTTCTCAATGTTCTGTCAATTGCATTTTTTTCTGAATAACTGTGTTCAGAATTCTGCGTTTTATCTCTCCTATTTTTTATTCATATATTTGTAGAATACAAGTAAGGAGTCTCTTTGATTATAATTTTACATTTATACAATGTTTCACACATCTAACAACTTATTAATTGGTTTTCAATTGCACTTTAGGAAGCTGAGGCAAAGACCAAAAGATTTGATGACTGTGATTCATGGAATCTAAGTTAAAATTTTTAAAACTCAGCCGCTTAAGTCTGTTTTTTCTGCTTACAATTAATAAGATTTATTGAATGTCTATTGGGTCTAAAAAACATAATAGAGAAAAATAATGAGTAGAGAACCAATTCCTTATCCTGAAGAAGATTATAATATAATGAAAAATGCAAAAATGTAAATTAAAACTGCATAAGAATGGGGATGCAAACGTGTAAATAAATTGAAAATATTTATGAGAACTTACTAGTTTATTATAAGCAGGAATGAAACTTACTAGTTTATTATAAACAGGAATGACTCAATGCATGTTACCTGTAGACTCAGGGAAGTTTAGACTGAATGACATGGATTTGGTTGATTTTTTTCATTCTTGAATATGTGAACATCCTGTTGTTCCTTGAACATCGTACACAAGCTCCTGTCCAAGATTATTTTCCCTGGCTTCTCCCTCTCCTTCTTCCCCCAGTTATTCTCACTGGCTAGCAACCTCATCTCATTCAAACCTTTGCACAGTTGTCACTTTTTCTGTGAATCATTTTCTGACCAGCCTATTTAAAATCGCAATCTGTCTTTCCAGCACCCCAAACCCCTTAGCTTGCTCTTTACTTTCAGTTGGTTGTGTTTATTCTTTACTTTGTGTCTCCTTATGCTAGAACACAAAAAAAGCAAGAATGTTCTGGTTGTTTTCTTTACTTATGTATTTCAGGCATGTAGACTGGATTTCACACATAATTGGTGTTCAGAGTTTTGAAAAATAAGTAAATGAAACTGAATACAAAAGCTAAAAGACTTTTAGTTGGCTAAGTGATGTTCACAGTTTTACTGTGTCATGAATCACTGGTATCATTTGTCCTCCCATTTTAAAATGAACATGTGTATATAAAGCTATTTCCCTTTTCTAGGCAAACAAATTCAGGTAAAGCATATTAGTGCACAAACAGTATTACCGATATATTATTTTGAATGCGTGAAAGCATTGCATTTCGTTCTGAATAAATGTTAAGGGTAAGAAAAATATTTATGACAATGTGAACATGGTACAAGCTACTGTGTTAAATACAGAATCAGCAAATGTACATAAAAGCTTATTTAATTGCTTTTATACAGACTAACCAGTTTCCCTTTGCATGAAACTGTTTTTCAACAATAGCTGAAGAGCTGCAAAGGCTATCAGAGTCTTGTAATGTGACTTCCTACCATCAATGTGGAAGAAGTCTGGAATATGGGAAAATTAAAGTGCATGTGTAGAAACAGAGTATCAGATAACTTATAATTCACATATATATGGCCTTAAGGACCCTGTTGCAAAACATATAGAAACCTATTTGAAGATTTTTAGGAAAAATCTAAAAGAACCTAAAAGAAAGGATCTTTTATCGTGAAACAACAGCTATATTTTATTGATTTATTGCTCTCAAATACATTTTAACCATTACCTTGGGTCTCTGCTCATAAAATCTTCTGGAATGATTTCATATATCAAACTTTTAGGCCCCCAGGTTTGATGTAAATGCAAAAGTAGGCTCCTGGGTGGACAAAATTGCCTTGCTTTGTGAAATGCTGAAATCAAGAAATTGTAATCATCTTCCTCATAAAAAGGCAAGGGAAAGAGCACTTTGAAGCACAAACCTTGAGCAATGATAGATGTGCAACTGCTCAGTTCCCCTGTGTCTCATGGCTGGACAATGGTACTAGCTCAGACAGGCTACATATGCTAAGCAGGAAAGTTGGTGGACTTTCTGAAACTCCTGATATGTTTTAGGCAAGATAAGAGACTGGAATAGAGATGACTCAAATCTTTCACCATGGCTTAACAAATTTTATTGTAACTTGATACAAAGATTGATCGATGTTGGGTATTTCTTGAAGCTGAAAGACATATCCAGCTTCTGAGGCGATTGGATTTACTCTCCATGGCAACATGGATAGCTGTGGCCATCCATTGTCCTTGGCACAGGGACTTACCAGTTGAGAAAGAAGGGAGGTGGGACAAGGGAGGTAGCTCTTATAGCAACATTGCCTCTTCTTAATAGTTTAGAATCCACTTTACTCGTACATAGGCAGGATGGAAATGCACGTCATAAGTTAGTGAGAATAAGCTTTGGGCACCTTTTCTTCAGGTATCAGGGAAAAAAAATCTTTGACTTTCTATCCTGTACAGGTTAGACTGGAATGCCTGCAGCTGTTCTTATCTATCATATTAAATTAATGCAGGATGGATGATTTTGAGGTTTTAAGTTGTAAGAGAAAAAAGAATCAGTCTAGGAAATTAATTTGCCAGTCTAGGAAATATTGCCAACCTTAAAAAAATCTAGGAATTATATTCTTCAAGGGGGAAGTTATTCTTTTTAAATGTCTGAATTGGAAATGGTCAACTGTATGTGAGAAGGAACTTCTTGTTTTGATTAAAACCTCAGAGCATGTTTTGAAGAACCATCCCATGGACTATATACCCTACCACTTCTCTGTACCTTTTATCTGCACAAATGTTCTTAAATAATGATTATATCTCCTTAGGTCAAAATTACAGGCCTGCTTATTCTAACATCATACTAGCAAATTAAAATAATATCCTCAAGAGTAAGATATGGAAAAAAATTAATGACAAGCATCAAAATCTAAAGTACTACTTCTTGGACTATTTAGGTTGGGCTTTTGCTGCTTCAGTTTAAAAGAACATGCTTAAAAATTTCAGTCCCAAGGGAGAAAAAGAGAACTAAGTAGTAACACTTGTGAAAAAAGTTCAGGATAGTCCAGAAGACGAGTTGAATTTTGCCAGTAATTTCAGAATTAGATGTGATTATAGGTGTACTTTGTTAGTGTCATCCAAGAAATTTGACACTGTTGCCAACTCCAACTAGCATGACTATTCAATTAACATTAGCTTAGAGCAATGCCTGTAAGGAATTATGTCAAGGTGAAACAAATGAGAAAACCCTATGTGTATATACATGGAATGTGGAAAATATTTCGTGTGAGTGTGTGTGTGTGTGTGTGTGTGTGTGTGTGTGTGTGTGTGTGTGCAGTATTGTTTGGATTCTACTTCTTTACACTTCATTGGTCATGCTTCATTTTTAATGTAATTTCACTTTTCCACTGGAAACTTAGAATTTTAAAGTATTGTAAGATTTCAGGTTTATGATGATCTGAAGACATAAAAAGGAATGCAGCCAGCAGCCACAAAAAGGAAGACAGGAGGGCATTAGAATAAGAAGTCCATTAAGGCAAGAGGAAATAAAGTTTGATGTTATGGGATCATGGTTAAAGATAAAAACTTATGGAGGCTTGTTATGGACTCAATTATGTCCTCACCACCACATTCTTTAAAGTTTACATGCCTTTTTATTTATTAGACGTTTTTTCTAGATTTATTGAGATATAATTGGCATGTAACATTGTGCAAGTTTAAAGTGTACAAAATAATGATTTGATACATGTATCTATTGTGAGATGATTATCCCAGGTGGGTTAGTTAACACCTTCATTACATCACATAATTACCCTTTGTGTGTGTGTGTGTTGAGAACATTTAAGATCTACTCTCTTAACATCTGTGAGGCATCCCCAGTGGCTTGTGAGCTGGCTTCCTGATGGAGTCCATGATGGGTTAGTAGGATCCAAGTCCCTTTGATACGCTCAGTTTGGAGCCCTGCCTGCCGTTCTCCCAGCTGCTCTCTGTCCCCTAGTTGTGCAGATCTCCACAGTCCTCTGGATGGAGGGAGACAGAGATGGGTATCTTTGGCAGGGCCGCACACATCCGAGGAAGCCTGGCACTCCCCCGTCACATGCTCTTATTGCCCCCCCAGGGAGAAATCACAGCTGAGAAGGCCCTCTTGGCACTGAGCTGTGTCACCTTGGGGAAGAGGTGATGTGTGTAAAGTCAGTTTGTTCCTCTTACTCTTTCCACTGCATCCAATCTCAGACTTTTTTGTGCTGGAACTTCTCTGCTGGACTCCTGGACTTCCACAAAGGCTCTCTGATCCATGGGTGACTGTCTAAATCACTTTTTTCAAGGGACTCCTGGTTCACAGCTAAGCGGGGGCAGAGCTGGTTCATGGGCCACTCAGGGGTTCACAGCCAAACAGAGGTCTGTACGTCTATTATCTGTCTTCCTGTGGGCAAGACTCTCCCAGCTATGGTGCTTGTGACGGACCAAAGCCAGACGGGGCTGTAGCCAAGTCCTCAGAGGTATGAAGCTGTTTCTGGATCTGTAGCTGAGACCGTGGTAGGTGAGTCAGCCGCCAGGGTGCAGGCCATTCTTCAAAGTGACTCTCCTCATTCTTGGACTGCACTGCGGTTTCACAGTCTCCTACCTGTATCTCTCAGTTTCTACAAAGGCACTCTTCCCGTGGATAGATGCCAAATTGTTGTTGTTGAGTGGGGCTATGATGAAGGACATCTTATTTGGCCATCTTGCTGATGTCACTCCCCCAGATTAATAGATTGAAGTCCTAACCCTCAGTACCTCAGCACCTCAGCATGTGACTGTATGTGGAGACAGGGTCTTTAAAGAAGTAATTAAGTTAAAATAAGGTCATTAGTGTGGGACCTAAACCAATATGACTGGTGTTCTCAAAAGAAGAGGTGGGGCTTCCCTGGTGGCGCAGTGGTTGAGAGTCCACCTGCCGATGCAGGGGACATGGGTTCGTGCCCCGGTTCGGGAAGATCCCACATGCCACGGAGTGTCTAGGCCCGTGAGCCATGGCCGTTGAGCCTGCGCGTCCGGAGCCTGTGCTCCGCAACGGGAGAGGCCACAACAGTGAGAGGCCCACATACCGCAAAAAAAAAAAAAAAAAAAAAAAAAAAGAAGAAGTGATTAGAATACAGATACACAGAAGGAAGACCATGTGAAGATAGAGGGTTACAGCCATCTGCAACATAGCAGAGTGATCTTAGAAGAACCCAACCCTTGATGACACCTTGAACTCAGACTTCTAGCTTCCAGAATTGTGAGAAAATATTTCTGTTGTTTAAACTACAAGTCTATGGTATTTTGTTATGCAGCCTGAATAGATTAATACAGTGTTTGAAATGCTAAGGAGAGTATATTACATATGGCTTAATTCCAGCAAAGTAGGAGGTAAAATACTATACAAGTTCCCAGTGAAAATGGAGACTTCCAGAGAGGTTTTGATTGCCTGGAAATTGCTTTCAGGGAAGTAAAGGATAGACCAGGATCTCTATTTCCATCACTTGAGCCTCTCTTAGGTTATATATGGCCTTCCTCACAAGCACTGTTTTCCATGATAATTCCTTTGTAACAGAAATGACAAGCACAGAGAAAGCTTACTTGCTGGGCAAGGTGATAGATTCTTTGTGGTTGTTATACAAGTCAAAAATCCAATTGAATCTGTCACTTGAGCTTAGACTGAAGAGTGGTTCCTTTGATTAAGGCAAAAGGCCTCTTTGTTATCAAACTTAGGTATTCACTTCTGAAGGAGCAGATCTGGCTTGTTAGTATTTAGAGGAAGATAGTTAAAATAGAAAATAGCCAGAAAAAATTTCTATGGTTTATAAAACAATAGAAGCAAATTTATCTACCAGTATTTCAGCTATTCAAATAAATAAGACCAACTTCAACAAGAATCAACAAAAAACAAATTGTCACATATTATGAATATTGGGGCCAAGTCATGTTTTTGAGGCTTCTTTTATAGTAGAATAAGGAAGAATGTCAAAATATGGTTTAAAAATGTGGTTTACTTTAAAGGTATACATCTAGCTAATAACACAAAAATGTAATAAAATTATAGTACTCAGAACATATGGACAAAATATATAAATGTATCATTCATAATGAACTACAAGGTGATAGTTTGGTAATGGGACTGGAATTTGAAATTGTTTGATCAATATCTTCTGATCTTACTTATTGAGATGGCCTGGGTTGTTACACTGTAACTGGACAGCAATAGAGAGCCCACTCCTGACTTTACATTTCAAATTTCTCTCTCTTAAATTCTGGAAGGTATAGCAGTGTTTTACAATTTCTCATTCTGTGCTCTTAAGGACTTTCTTATCTTGTCCTTCAAAACTTCTATTTCCTTATCTTTCCCTTTACTACCTTTCTGAGCTAGTTTGTGATGACACAGTTTCTGTGCTACAGAAACAATGCTCAGCTTGCTGGAGTGACGCACTCAGCCAGGTAGTTCTAACAGTCATTTTGAGAATCACGAAAGGAAAGTCAAGCTGATAGTTACATTGTCGTTTGAGAGACGTATGGCCAGTGGATACATTTGAGGGCAGAAGTGGTGTATGAGTCAGTGGAGTTGTGTCCCTCTTTGATTTTAGTAAAAGGCTTAGTGCTTTTTATATTCATTTTAAAACTTTCAAATATATGAATTTATTTAAACTCCATGAAAAACCTTTGACCATATAGTTTCTCCATTTTATGGATGAGGGACTTAAAACCAAGGAGGGAGATGATTTCTTAAGATCCCAAAGGCAAGTTCAGAGCTAGGATTACTGGGCCTCTTCCTTCTTCATTAGCTAGGGATCATTTTGTATACATTCTGCTTCTCAAGACCCTGAAAAATAGCCTTTGCTTCTTTCCTCACGTAGCATTCTCAGGGGATGCTTAAGTGAAGCGTAGTCAAAGAATCTTACTCCACTAAGGGACAGCTCAAATGAGATTTATGTGATATGAGATATTTTTCTAAATCTGGAAGGGGAAAGAGTGAGAAAATAAGTTGGAATGATGGAGTGGGCCTGAGAATTTGAGGTTGGAACTTGGCTGATCTAATACTACATGAATAAGGACAGATTTATCTGTACTAAAACTATGAAATAGGGACTCAATACTTCAAATATTTGATGTGCTCATATGGTACCACTTAATTCCACGTTGTTTATTTATGTCAAACACAGTTAAAGACAAATGGAAAAAAAGCATAAATCTTTGACAATATCATATATTCATTATACCTGGTAACCATAAAGCAAGTCTGCTGAAAGGACTGTTTTAGTCTCAAATAAATAGTTACTGTTAGGGTTTAGGATCTTTTGACAGACTGAAGTGGGGGAGAGAGTCAAGAAGATTTCTGTCTTGGTTACCCTTCTGGGGAAGAGGGTGTAAAAGAGGAAAGAGCTGCAATCAACTGCCAGGTCATCTCATCCTTCTCTGTTCTAGAAGTTGCAAGGAGGAATCTGGTATCTTGAGAATGCGCCTGGCCAGGTGAAGGGCTAGGCTGACATCATTTGCCAGAACAGCAGATTTTATGCCTTGATATGTGTTTATATATCTTGTCCTTTTAGAAACACAGTGTTGTTAATAAATTGTGGTCTGAAAGGTTGAGCCAGCCAGTGTCTTTTACAATTGGCTTTTATCTTAAAGGTGTGCATACTTTAATTGTTTTTTGAAACAGCATAAATCTAGAATATTTAAGATTACTCTTTTCTATATTTCTATAGAAAATAAGATCAGTCACTGAAAATTAATTTTTTTCTCTATAGTATATGACAAACTAAGAAAACATGGTTTATAAATAAATGTTGTCCTTATTTGTAGTTACCTTGAAATAAATCTACATGATTTGCACAGGTTTACCACTGGAATGCCCTAATCCAATTTCTTTCCCCGTAAAATTTTCTCTCCATCCTTTGGGAGAGTACCTCAAGTTCACCTCTTGGAGTAGCTTCCCTCATTTCTTCATGCAGGTAGGGTTAAATACTTCCTAATTAGACTTAGCATACTATACTTATAACACAGATACATGTTACAGTCGAGCATGTTTCTGTTTTCTTCTGTCTGGATATGGGGACATGCATTATTCATCTTTGTGTCTCCAAAACTTAGCATAGTTCTTGACATTCAATAAATACCTGTTGACTGAGGATATTTTAATTTTACCAACCATTTTATGAACACTTTAATTGCAAAAAATATCATTTATCTTTGTCTTACCAGTTTTTTGCCCTATCATGCACATAATAGGATTTCAAAAATATTATTTCAGTGAATAAAACAAAAACACCTTTATATATTTCAAACCAAAATTAAAATCATTATTATTGCACTTGGCTTTTGTATTTAGCAGGATATTTGGAAAGAATAGCTATATGAACCATGTGAAGGTACAGCTTTAAGAAAGAAGTTCAATTATGTTTGCTTACTTGATCTATTATATCCTTAAATTACAATTGTTCTACAATAATGCCACTTTTCTAAAGAAACCAAGGCCCTAGGCTCTCAAGATACAGTGCTAAATTAAAAAAGAAAAAAAAAGTTGTCTATTTTCACAGAATTTACATCCTATTAAAGATGTAGTCATTATATAATAAATACACAAATACATATGAAATTACAAATTATGATGAATTCTATGGAGAAAAAGAATTATATCTAGGTTTATGGAATGCAATGGAAGTTATATTTGAGGAAGTAATATTTAAGCTGGAACCTAGAGGATGTACAGAGAGAAGAATGAAGGGCACATCATTCTATGTCCTGATAATAATGTGAGTGAAGACTGAGAATTGGGAGAAACTTTGATGTGCTAGAGCAGCTGAGAGCAAGTGTCACTGGAACGTAGTATATGAAGAGTGAAGTTTCATAGAATTAGATTGGCAGAGTAAGTGGTAGCAAGATCCTGCAGGATCTCATAGGTTATTTGGGGGGTTTGCAATTGCTTTGATCTATTTTCTTAACTATATCAGGGAACCACTGAAAAACTAGGCAGATTGCATGAGTTGATTTAGAATTTAAAAACATCATCTTGTACAGCATGGTGACTATTGTTAATAATACTGTACTGTATATTTAAAAGTTGCTAGGAGAGTAGATCTTAAAAGTTCCCATAATAAGAAAAAATTATAACTATGTGTGCTGATGGATGTTAACCAGACTTACTGTGATGATCATATAGCAATATATACAAATATTAAATCATTATGTTGTATACCTAAAACTAATATAATGTTATATTTAAAATTATATCTCAATAAAAAATCTTGGATGCTGAATGGAGAATAAAGTTGAAGAGAACAAGTGTAGATCTGGGGAAATGAGTTGGAGAGGCGGTGGTAGTGGACCTAATGACTGTTGTAATGATAGTATCTTGGAGAATTATTTCAATGGAAGTGGAGGGAAGTACAGAAATGGGAGATATTTTTCGGGAGGGACTCATTAGGGTTTAGTGATGAATTAGATGATAGTGAGAGGGAAAGGGAAGTTTAAAAATGACTCTTTTCAGAATTTAATATCTGGGTGAATGGAAGTGCCAACTACTAATATTTGGATGACTGTAGAAGAGTCTGCTTTTATGACAGACATGGAGACTTAAAGATCAGTTTTGTATATTATAATCTAAAAATACCTCAGAAATAGCCAAAACAAGGACATCAAGTATGCAGCTGATTATTTCATAAACTTAGAGCTCATAGAGGAAGTATTGTTTTGGAATATATATTTCAGAGTCAGAGATCTATAGATGATATTTAATGTCATGGAAATGAATGAATATAAAAATGAATATAGAAGATAGGAATGAATATATTCTGTACTATTGGTTCTGTTTCACTGAAGAACCCTGACTAATACTGCTATGATATCAATTATACTGCACAGCTCCCTATTGCATACTCCATATTTTTGGCCTTCCTAGAAGTAGTCCAATTTCTGAGCACGTTCATTTTTATATAAAAATATATTTGCTCTAGGGGAGAATACATTTTTTCCTGATCATCTAATCTATTCCTCATCAGTTTAGCTAATGGCATTATGGCATTGCTTCATACATTGTTAATTCATTGATTCTGAAAATATTTATTGAGCATTTTGTATATATATGCATATATATGGTACTGGCTCAAACAATTATCGAGGCCAAGAACTTCCACAATTTGCCATCTGCAAGATGGAGACCCAGGAAGGCTGGTGGAGAAAATTTATGTCACAACTTAAGCAGTCAGGCAGAGAGCAAATTCAACCTTCTGCTTTTTTTGTTGTATTTAGGCTCTCAACAGATGTAATGACGTCCACCTACATTGGGGAGAACCATCTGCTTTACTTATTCCACCAATTCAAATGCTAATCTCTTCTGGAAATATCCTCACAGACACACCCAGACATAATATTTAACCAGCTATCTGGGTATCTGATGGCCCAGTCAAGTTGACACATAAAATTAATCATTACAATAGCATAGGCTTCATTATGCCATTGAATTGAATTTTAGTATGTTACTAATAGAGAAAGATAGATACATGTCTGGATTGTTCATTGCATATTCATTGCATTCTATTTCAATGGTGGCTAAAGAAACTACTTTCATATACAAACTTATTTTTATGATGTGTGATATTATGTCAGTGTAGATTTATTTATACCCTAAGGTAAATATAAGTCAAAATACATATTCTAGAAGCTTGTGCTTTCTCCCCTTAATTTCAATAATGGTAAAAAGAAAGAATTTGCTTTTTATTGAAAGGAATAACTCAGAAAAGATAACAATATGTAGGTACATTTAGTTTTATAAGACTGTTTAAGAAAGAGGATAATAAATAGATAAGTAAGTTAATAAATAATAAAATCTCAAAGAGTAAAAGTAAGGGACAAACAGTTGCCTCCTAAGACAGAAGGGAAACTAAAATTTGTTGAGGCCCTGTTATGTGCAAGGTACTGTGCTTGCACTGTATGCATTATATGCTCATTTTAATTAATGCTATTGGTATGTATTGGAGGTGCCCAGCTAACTGTGTTTTAATTAAAGTGAAAGGTCTAGTAGGTAAGAATTTATTTTCTAACAGGGAGTGTTGTCAAGAAGTAGAAGAGGCTGATTCTGGAGGTAAAGGTAAATAGAATATCTCTCTGTACATTAAATTCTATTCAAGTGAATGACTCCATATTACTAAGCTAGACCTCTCCTCTAACCTTCTGTTATTTTTTTCCCTTGTGATCCTTAGGTGTTTTGCATATCTGTTTGTGTTTTGATATATTTCTTCACTTTTCAATGGTGACATCTTCTTTTTCAACAATTGGAGTTTTAAATTTAAAAACGATACATTTAGTCTCATGATTTTCATGCCATAATTAAGAGATCTTATCTTTTGTGTTTTAGTCCATGAAGTACAGATTATTCTAAGTGCTCTGCTTCTCTGTCTTGTTTCTAGCAGCTGGGTTCCCTAAGGTTTGTTTTTACTTCCTTTTGCCAAGTCTAGGCCCTGTCTGTCTTTGCCTGTAAAGATCAACTGAGTATTCTTTTCAGGACTGCAAATCTGACATGACAGAGAGAGCACAGTCTTCTCTCCTATTAGTCAGCTGTGTCCTCGGAAGATGGAGAAAGACAGTCTAGTCTGCCCCGTGTGGCCGTAGTGGGCGTATTAGCACTTTCACAGTCTCCGGAATAATGAGGTTGATGCATAAAACCCTGTGCTTTTCTCTCCTTGATTGTACCACCTTCTGGCTTCACACACCCTGCTGAGCTCTGCCTGCTTTCCTATCACAGTTACTGCTTCTCTCAGAAGACTTAGCATGTGGCAGATGAGAAGGTAGAACTCAGGCCACCATCTTCCCCAGATAGGTAACCTGTGTGAATATCTCAAAGACATCTCAAAATTTATGTATTAAAAAATTTCCCTCCATTCTCCACTCCCCCTCTCCACACCCCCTTCCAAGGCTGTTCTTTCTGTGAATTTCCCTATCTCTGTAAGTGGCACCACCACCCATCTAGACATTTAGAAGTCATGCTTATTTCTTTGCATCCCCTCATTTTCACTGCCCCATTCAATACCTAGGCAAATCCTGTTGGCCAAGTCACCAAAATATGTCTAAATCTTTTTGTATTGTCATCTCTATTACTATAATCTCTGAGAAAGCATCATTATCTTTCTCCTGGACTAATGCAATAACCACCTAATTGGACTTTGCTATCAAAGCTATTGTTATATTTTAATAGCTAATAATAAAATAATAATTGTCTTAATTAGCTCAGGCTGCTATAACAAAATGCCATTGACTGAGTGGCTTCAATAACACACATGCATTTTCTCACAGTTCTGGAGACTGGAAGTTTGAGTTCAGGGTACTGGCATGATTGATTTCTGGTGAAGTTCTGCTTCCTGGTGTGTAGGTGGCCACCATATGTATTTAAGGAGAGAGGGAGAGTGAGTGACCTCTCTGTTGTGTCCTCTTACAAGAACACTAATCCTATTGGATCAGGGCCCCATCCTGATGACCACATTTAACTGTAATTATCACTGTATAGACCCTATCTTCAAATACAGTCATATTAGAGGTTAGAGCTTCAACATATGAATTTAGCAGAGACACAATTCAGTCTTTAGTAATACTAAATGTAAGACATTATAATATCAAGTTCTTATTTGTCAATGTGTTTAGGTCTATTATTTTCTAGAGTTTCCCTTTGAGTTGGTAATTACCTATTGATATTTTCCAGAAAGTAACATTTTTCTTTTGATATTAGTTTTAATATTTCTATTAATATACCATAATTCATTGTTTGGCCTGGGAAGAATAATTCCCAAATTGGAAGAGGCACACAACTTATTTATGGAGTTGTTGAGAGAAATTCTTTCTCTGATATTTTAAAGTATAAGTTTTAAACTTGTTTCTATTTAGTATTGAGGCAAAGAATTTAAATGGCTTATCAAGTAGCTGATCAGTGGTGTACATTTAAGCACATAACTTTATGGAATAGTTAGAAGCGAACTTTGAAGTTCATTACACAGTAGTGTACAGCAGTGTCAAGAGCACTGGACTCAAAGACTTTGATTTAAATCTAGGCCCTGACTGTAAATAGCTATGTAACATTGGGTAAATTAAATCTTTCTGAACATCAATAGCCTTATTAGTAGAGATAAGAACACTCATCATACAAGGGATTGTGAGGATTAAATGGAAATGAGAATGCCAGGCTCATAAAATACTCAGGGCACACTGAGATATTCATTTTTACTTCATTCCCAAGATCTGACTAACTTATAAGCATATTTTAAATTATTGGTACTGAGGCCTAAGTTGGTTATGAATGTGCTTTTATAAAGTCAATGGAGGGCTACGGTGGTGGGCTTGGGGACAGTGGGTAAAATGAAAATTGGGTACTGGAGAGCCAAGGTCTTCTATCAAATTTTGTGGGAGAAGGTATGCAAACAATAGGAGTTTTAAGAACAGCTCTTTTAAAATCATAATTCCTGCTAATCTGAGTTTGTGTGTTTGTGTGATTGTGAACAGAAATAGCGATAGAGATAGAGAGATATGGCATCACTCCATGTTTTCCATTACAGCTTAAAACATAACAAGCCCAATCATTTTATAGTCACAATGGCTTTGTCACGTCTTCAACACAGCATATTTCTATAAGATAACAACATAACAGATGTTCCTTGAAAATCTTTCCTATAGGAAAAAATGAATAAGATCATTACCAGAGGAAGAAAAAGAATAAATGTTTTGTTCTTAATTTATATTTTAGTTTTATAACTGGAGAATTAAGAACTTGAAATGTATTTAATAAAATATTAATTGAACAATAAAAAGACCATAAATATTTTTACAAAGTTAAAAACTACCTAGACTCTAATGCCCATTTAACTGTTAACTATAATATTTAGAGCATAAAATTAATCCAAGGCATATAATCTCAGTATCTTTTTTTATTGGTATTTAAGATCTCAATTTGTTTGCAAAGTTCATCTGAGAAAAATAAAAATAACCTGTCTATATATTTACTCCTTTAGATGCATGAATAATTTCTGGGAAAGAGAAATATCCTTTACTCTAACAATTCCAGAAATATATTTTAAAACATCAAATTTAAGTCCTCCTCATGATATGTCAGGAAAATTGGTGGTGTTCCAGAAAATTAAGTTTTATGGGTTCATTTAGACCAGTAATGTCAGAAATTAGTGACTTGTGCTAGAGGAAACTCCTAGAGAGGTTATTGGGAGACTACTGAATTTTAAGTGAAACATTAGTATAAATTTGTGGGTCACTACAACACATGAAAGACACAACCAAAGAAAAAAGACAGGATATATTATAAAGATCTTTGTAATATCAGAAACATCAACATATTGTATAGTTTGTATATACTGTATAGAGTATATAGAGTGTATATTGTGTATAATATATACAGAGTAACTTGAGTGTGTATATGTATATCTATATCTATATCTATCTATCTATCTATCTATCTATCTATCTATCTATCTATCTATCTGTCTGTCTGTCTTTTTCCCTAAGAACAACTATAAGCTCTGGAAAAAGTATAAATTACAATAACAACTACAAAACTGTTTTATGGCACTGGAGAGTGGTCAAAATTATGCTGAAACTGGAGACTACATAACCTGGGTGAGATTCATACATATATAACTTCTCCAAATTCCTTGGCTTCCCCTGCAATGCACAAGACAAGGCTACTAGCATCTTAGGAGGTGAAAAACAGCTGAAAGGCTGTAAGAGGGGAGAGATTTTAGCAGCTACTCCTCATATAAGAGAGACAGAGTTTAAAGTTTGAGTCTCTTCAAACTAGAGTCTCAGTAGACAACTTGGGTTTTCCCACAAGGTCTAGGCCTTAAGATTAAATACTATGCCTAGGATTAAGAAATTAACCTTAAAACCAAGGGCAAAACTAAAATAGATTCATCCTAACGAAGTACCAAACCTCTGCAAATTTGAATGATCTACCAGCAACTTAACTGCCTGCTCAGAGAAAGCACAGCATTTTTCAGATGAATGGCACCCTGAGTCTTAACATCATATCTCACAGTACCCAGTATACAACTCCAAATTGTCGTACATGCAAAGAAATATAAAAATGTGACCCATAATCAAGAAAAAATGAGTCAGTAGGTTTTGCAATTAATAGGTAAGGTTTTTTATATAACTATGAAAAATATGTTAAAGTATTTACAGAAACAGATGGCTTAAAAGATGGAGAATTTCAGGAGGTATATGAAAATTGTAAAACTGTAAAATATTCAGATGGAAATCTTAGAATAATATCTGAAGTAATTTAATAAAGTATTAGATGTTTCATTTCAATTCTGACTATGTAAATATTTGATAAGTACTTGATAATGCTTGATTCATTTTGTCAGTATCTCTTATCACTTTCCAAGATTATACTCCTAGAGTAAGACATTTCTTTTGTTTCTATTACTACTAAAAGAGAAAAATACTTTTTAGGACCATTAAACTAGCAAAATCATTGAAGTGCTGAGTCCACATTAATTGCTTCTGTTTCTGGCTAGAGTCTATTTTTGCTAGCAACTCACAAAACATGAGAATTGGTGTACAATGCCTTATCAAAAATGAAAACCAGATTTGGAGAGCCAAAATGACTCATGATCTTTTAATATTAATATTTTATTTGAGTCATAAATATTAGAAGACTGTGAGTCATTTGAGTCATGGTTTAAGACAAATAAGCAAACAAAGAAATAGAAAACTTTCATTCATTTTGAAATATTCTGCCTTTCATAATAAGTATAAGCTTTCATGTGTAATAATAATTATTTTTAAAGTAACGATTCACTTGAGCCCTTCAGCTTTGCAAAGTTTGTTGGAAGAGATAGTTAAGCAAATGGATGTTTCTTATGTAAAGTTGTAAGTTGCTTGCTAGAGTTTGCTGTGTGATGTAATGGGAGCACATGGACAAACACTGAATGCAGATTGGGGGTGGAAGTTTCAAAGAGACTTTCTAGAGGAAGAAGTGCCTGTGATACAGCTTTGAAGACAAATAGGAAATATCCAGGTGAGAGGAGCAGAAAAGGAGTGGGAGAGTTGGGGGAAGAGTGTCCTAGTCACATAAATAAAATATGCAAAGTTCATACCTCACTCTAGTACTACAAATAGTTTGACTGACTGGGGATGTAGTGCATAATATAAGATATGCTGATGAAGAAAGTAAGAGAGATGGATTGAAGTGAGATTAGGGAGGGCCAGAGAAACCATTAAAGGATTTTAAGGAGAGTATTAATAAATTTAGATTTTAGAGAGATTACTTTGAAAGCAGTGTAGAATCGATTTTACTTGAATTAGATTTAATGGAGGCAGGAGGATCATTAGTTGATGAGTATATTAATCTAGGTAAGAAATTATGTAGTCTAAACAAAAGTAGAGCAGGAGCTTAGGAAAGAAAAATATATATTTATATTTGAGTGCTTTTAGAGTTAATTTGAAGGACTTTCTCATTGACTGAGTTTCAGTTGAGGAAAGAGAGATGTTACAGATTATTTCCAGTTTCTTTTGTCTGGTCACTCTGTGGATATTAGTAATATTCTATGAAATGGAAAGAAGACTTTCAAAGTCTCGACAAAGACCGTTATTTCATTTTGACACGCTTATTTTGAACTGTCTGTTATACATAGGGTTGGGACGAGAGATGATTAATAGAATTTTAATCTGGAGCTCAGAGCCTGAACCTCAGAAGAGGAGTCTAGATACGGGCATAATGTTAATGTCGATTTGGGAGTAATTTTCAAAGATGTTGATGTCAGAGTGGATGAAATTATCCAAATAAGACAGTATATGAAAGCTATAAAGATATGAAGAATGGGCCTGCAGGGTAAAGAGTAGCATTGAAGTGCTATAGGAAGAAAAGCCAGAAAAGGATACTAAAGAGGAATATCCTGCAGAGAGAAAGGAGGCAAATTCCATGGAAGGAGAGGCTTTTCAAGTGGTGAGTGATGAAAAGGTATCTACTGTGTCAATCTGATCAAGGATTGAATATATCCAATGAATTTACAACAAAGAAGGCACAGGTATCTTTGTCAAGGGTAGTTTCAGCAGAATGGTACGTTGGAAGTCACAAAGCATTAACAAGAGGAGCAAAAGATTGGTAAACAAGAGGAGAAAGCAAATGTAAACAACACAAGATGGAAGAGATGTGAATGTGCTTATATTTTGGAAGAGAATTATAGTGAAGTGAAAGAGGTCATGGTTCAGAAGAGAGATGGTTTAATTGAGGGATGACTACTTTTGAGAAGGAGGTGCCCAGGATCTAGAACACAGGTAATGTATTGATGAAAAACATAAGAAGACAGTGATCAGAGGAAGATAGCAGTAGCTGGATGAGGTGTGCAGACAGTGAGCCTAGTCAGCAGTCTGTGGCCACTTGAACCCCCATCCCCGCATTGAAGTGAATCCAAATATAATACTGCAGAAGAGCTGTGTTGTTGTGAAAACATGGAGCTCAGTTGTAAGGAACAATCAGACCTGGAAGAGACCAGTATCAACGTGACTGGGGAAGGATATTCATCAGCTTTAGGGAATCACACTTACAAAAATAAAATGAAGTGCATACTAAAGTTTTAATCAAAATGAATCGTAGGGAAAAATGATCGTTGGGAATGTTGTGAGGTCATTTGCTAGATCTACCTGCTCTCAAATTGGAATATACCTACAATTTTCTTGGATAAAGGATTCAAAATGAATAGATTAATTCTCTCTCCTACTACTTAAAGTTAATATAAATAAAGCTATAAGCTTTTTCCCGCTCAACTAATATAACTTGGTACTTTAGTTGTATGAAAAAACTGATCCATTTCAGAGAAATGAGAATCTGATCTGTACTGTTAAATCACCCAAAGACAGAGATTCTGTGACTTTCCTCTAAAATTTTAAAATACCATTAATAAATTCATGTCTGGAAAATAGTCCCTTTTGCTTATAACAAAATTTTTTGGTTTGTTATCACAGAATATAACAGAGTAGCCATTGATATGCCTTATATACATTAAGAAATTAGATCATTACAGCAAAATGTCCCTGAACTATGCCTCCCATCTCAGGCTATGAGACTTGAAGAAGGTATGGGTATACACCTTTACCTTTGAATCATGTGCTCAAAGCTGCCTAAATTCTCAGATATCTTATAGGAAAAAGATAAGAGAGCAATAGAAATGGAATTGTAAGGCCTAGGATCTCCCATTCATTGTATTACCGATGATCCTTAAGTAAATGTAAGCTGATTTATTTATTGCCTCAAAACACTGGAGTTCGTGCTCACTGTACTGAATACTTCCTAGTGAAAATATGTGGTCTGATAATGAAATGTTCCAGGAGATGCCTCATGAAATCTTATGTCCAGAAGTTAGATTGTAATGTTCCAGGTATTGTAATGATGGAGATCTGGCTTGTATTCTCAGTCAAGTGAAAGAAAAAGTGTCTTCTAGTTCTCCATGAAGCCTTGTCTAAAATTGAACACTCTCTCTTGTTCAAACTGGATTAAATGTGGCATACAAACTTATTGTCACCAGTCATTAGTTTTCAATTTCCTTGAGGCACTGTGTATGAAGGGAACTATTATCTAATACTTGATCTTCTGCTTTTTAATCAGCATGGGTAGCATTTGAAGGACCTGTTGTTTATTCTAATTATTACTGGAGTTCCTATTCCCTTGGTTTTGCAACTACTATTCTGTCCATTGTTTTCAGTTCTTTTAGGATGCTTTTTTCCTTTACAGATTTAATATGTAAGGCATGTATGTGTTCCTTTAAGGTGTCAGTGAAAATCATTCTTTTCATCTGGGCTTAGGTGGCCGTGGAAAAAGGCTTTAGGAATTTCTATTTCAGAGACTTTTTATAATTTTCATTTCAGATCATGTTGGAGAATGATGAAATAATAAGGCAGAAATAATCTGACGCTAATATCTGAGAGTCCAAAGGTAAGAACTATTTACAGTATATTATTTCACTGATCTAAATATTTCCAAATAAAAACAGGTTAAAAACAGATTTGGGAGAAATACAAATAATTTTAAAAATCCATAAGTTTGGAAATACACTGCATGAAGCACATAGAAGTACAGAGAATCATAGTCCTTTGGGGAATCTACTACTTAAGCAAAGTAGTAGAGGTGAAGGTCTCTCTGAAATCTTTTCAGAAGTGAAATAAAAATGAAAACAGTAGCAGAAAGACATCTGAAAAGACTTGGAGCAAGTAATTAGAATCACATGCATAAAGAGTTCATGTGCAACCTGGTGTGACAGAAACAACAATAACAACAACAACAACATTAGTTTTCTATTTATAATCCTCTCCTGACTTGAAGGAGAGTGAAATTGGGTCTATGGAGAATATTGTGTTTGCTGAGAAGGGTAACGGATGTAGGTGGGGATTGCAAGTTTGGAATTATTTGAATCATAGGATCTTTGCTACAGTTTGGATAATAGGAACTGTGCTGAATTTGTCTTGAAAAATAATGGGTGAATAGGCTTTCTGAGGCAGAGAAATGGATCAAGTAGAGGCTGCAAGAAGGAAAGGTGAAGAGGGAGAGAGAGACACATACAATTGCCTGGGAGCTGACTTGTAAAGAAATGCCAAAAGAGATTTATGTTCTGAGAGGCAAATTCTCCCTTTGGGCTAATGTACAAAATCCTCAGCAAAATTTACATTTGTCA
This sequence comes from Orcinus orca, assembly GCF_937001465.1. Taxonomy (NCBI): domain Eukaryota; kingdom Metazoa; phylum Chordata; class Mammalia; order Artiodactyla; family Delphinidae; genus Orcinus; species Orcinus orca. The sequence continues at coordinate 119,379,533 of NC_064562.1, forward strand.
TTCAGGATACATGAAAATGAAAAAAAGTGATATATATGAAGTTACTTAAAATCTGGGTCATATGAATAATGGTAAATGAAAACAGTAGGCTATCGGGAACTAGCTATCATACAAAATCAAGAGTCAGAATCACTTATAGAGCACTATGTGGGGGGCAGACAGGTGTCATTCTAGGCACTTTTAAGGACTGCACTGTCCCTTGTTGCAAAGACTGTGTAAAGATGGAACAGCAAAATAATTTCAAAAGGAACTGTCTCCTTTAAGGCAGGAATGAAGAAAGAGGAGTAAAGGGGAAAGGGGAAATAGAAGGGCTCTCAAAAGCAAACAGCCAACTGGGGATGAGATAAAGGAGTAAAATGTTCAAGACGAACAAACAGAAAAACAGTTTCCTCGGTTTTCTTTCTGTTTAAGGTTAAGCCTGTTAGAATAAAGTGGAGAGGAACACTACCCTCATTAAAGAGCTGTCTCACTTGCCAGGAAACTTGCGTCTTTATAGCAGAGCAGAAATCCTCCTTGGTGCCAGGAAGCCCTTGACTGTATCAACCCCTGTGTCCTAGCTGTCAAGAAAGAGATTATTCATGTATTCTTTGCATTTTAGAAAGGATTTTTGTTTTTAGGAAAAATATTTTCAGCTGATGTTACCAGCTGAGGGCCTGGGGTAGAATGGGAGGCTCGTGGAAATATTTGCTGGGCTAGTAAATCGGTTTTGGAGATATGCACCACTTAAGCCTAAGAGTATACTCCCTGCTATCCATCATTCTCTTAACTTAACCTCTCTATTAATTATTTTCTTGACCAGGCAGTTTATATTTGATGTTGATAAAGTTAGTTTTGCAAAACACTGAAGTGTTATTTTCCTCCATGAAAGAAAGGAGGCATTTTTTTTCAGCACAGATTGATGTTAAGGGAATTTGGAATTTTACAATGAGAAGTATATACATCGAGGGGCTGTACAACTAAGGAAGAAGAGCTGAAATCTCTCTTCATGGCTATGCAAACCGCAGTTACACCTCCACTGGTGACTTCCTAAATTCAGTGCCTGTGGAACATCTGAATAGACAACAAGTGTTCCTGCAACTGAGACAGGTCTGGCTTTAGTAGCTGTGGGCTTTGTGGGCATGTACATGCAGGTGTTGTGCCAGGCCAGAGTCTGAGCTGCCTCAATAGCTCCCACAGCAGGTCCAGGTGCATGACTACTGCAGTCCTGGAACCTGACCTCAGTAGATCTGCACTGGTGGCCTGGTGAAAACAACACCTGTGAGTCACCAGGACCATCTGCCAGCATACCCAAGGTTAAGGTGGGACTGACAGCAGTGCCAACAACAGTGTACTTTATGAGCCTGCACAAAGCATGAAAAGGGGACACAACAGAGCACACTCACAGCTGAACAACCCCAGAGGAGGAATACTCAGAGGATTCTCTCCCAGTGGGAGTACTTCAATCCTGCCTACCTTGCATCACAGATCAGAAACACAGCTAAGAAGCATATCTCAGGGCCTCTACTTCAACAACTAGGGAGCACACCATACCCCTGACAGGGCAGTGACAACCACAGAGCAAAGGGGAGGCCCAGTTCAATATCCAGCTTACCCACCAGGGGGCAGAAACCAGAAGCAAGAGGAACTGTGATCCTGCAGGCTGTGGAAAAGATACCATAAACACAAAAAGTTAGACAAAATGAGTTGACAGAGAAATCAGTTGCAGATGAAGGAGCAAGATAAAAACCTACAGAACAACTAAACGAAGAGGAGATAGTCAATCAACCTGAAAAAGAATTCAGAATAATGATAGTAAAGATGATCCAAGATCTCGGAAAAAGAATGGAGGCATGGATTGAGAAGATGCAACAAATGTTTAATGAAGACCTAGAAGAACTAAAGAACAAACAAACAGAGATGAACAATGCAATAACTGAAATGAAAAATACTCTAGAAAGAATCAATAGCAGAATAACTGAAGCAGAAGAATGGATAAGTGAGCTGGAAGACAAAATGGTGGAAATCACTGCCATGGAGCAGAATAAAGAAAACAGGACAGTCTCAGAGACCTATGCGACAACATCAAACACAAGAACATTTGAATTACAGCAGTCCCAGAAGAAGAAGAGAAAGAGAAAGGGCCTGGGAAAATATTTGAAGAGATTATAGTCAAAAACTTCCCTAATGTGGAAAAGGAAATAGTCACCCAAGTCCAGGAGGCACAGAGTCCCATACAGGATAAACCCAAGAAGGAACATGCCAAGATACATATTCATCAAACTAACAAAAATTAAATGCAAAGAAAAAATATTAAAAACAACAAGGGAAAGCAACAAATCACATACAAGGGAATCCCCATAAGGTTATCAGATGACTTTTCGGCACAGACTCTGCAAGCCGGGAGGGAGTGTCATGATATGTTTAATGTAATGAAAGGGAAAAACATACAACCAAGAACACTCTACACAGCAAGGCTGTCATTCAGATTCAATGGAGAAATCAAAAGCTTTACAGACGAGCAAAAGCTAAGAGAATTCAGCACCACCAAACCAGCCCTACAACAAATGCCAAAGGAAGTTCTCTAGGCAGGGAAAAAAAAAATTCAAAGAGACCACAACTAGAAACAAGAAAATCACAAATGGGAAGGCTAACTGGTAAAGGCAAACATAGAGTAAAGGCAGGAAATCATCCATAAAAAATATAATATTAAAATCAGCAACAGTGAGAAGAGAAGTTGGAAATGGGAATTGCATTTGAAACGAAGAGACCAGCAACTTAAAACAACCTTGTATATATATAGACTGCTTTATCAAAACCTCATGGAAAACACAAACCAAAAAACTACAATAGATACACACACAAAAAAGAAAAAGCAGCCTAAACACAACACTAAAGATGGTCATCAGATCACAAGCGAAGAGAACAAAAGAGGAAAGGAAGAAAAAACACCTACAAAAACAAACCCAAAACAATTAAGAAATTAGCAATAGAACTACATATCAATAATTACCTTAAATGTAAATGGATTAAATGCTCAAACCAAAAGACTTAGACTGACTGAATGGATACAAAAACAAGGCCCTATATAGGCTGTCTACAAGAAACCCACTTCAGACCTAGGGATACATACAGACTGAAAGTGAAGAGATGGAAAAAGATATTCCATGCAAATGGAAATCAAAAGAAAGCCAGAGTAGCAATATTCATATCAGACAAAATAGACTTGAAAATAAAGACTGATACAAGAGACAAGGAAGGTCACTACATAATGATCAAGGGATCAATCCAAGAAGAAGATATGAAATTGTAAATATTTATGTATGCAGCATAGGAGCACCTCAATATATAAGGCAAATGGTAACAGCTGTAAAAGGGGAAATCAACAGTAACACAATAATAGTGGGGGACTTTAACACCCCGCTTACACCAATGGACAGATCATCCAGACAGAAAATTAATAAGGAAACATAGCCTTAAATGACACATTAGACCAAATAGACTTAAATGATATTTACAGGGCATTCCATTTGAAAGCAGCAGAATACACTTTCTTCTCAAGTGCACATGGAATATTCTCCAGGATATATCACATCTTGGGTCACAGATGAAGCCTTGATAAATTTAAGAAAATTGAAATCATATCAAGCACTTTGTCTGACCACAATGCTCTGAGTGAGGTTAGAACTCAATTACAGGAAATAATCTATAAAAAACACAAATACATGAAGGCTAACCAATATGTTATTAAATAACCAATGGGTAACTGAGGAAATCAAAGAGGAAATAAAAAAATACCTAGAGACAAATGACAATGAAAACATCGATCCTAGATCTATGCAACACAGCAAAAACCGTTCTAAGAGGGAAGTTTATAGCAATACAATCTTACCTTAAGAAACAAGAAGAATCTCAAACAAACGACCTAACCTTATACCTAAAGCTACTAGAAAAAGAAGAATGGAGAGAACCCAAAGTTAGTAGAAGGAAAGAAATCATAAAGATCAGAGCAGAAATAAATGAAATACAGACAAATAAAACAGTAGCAAAGATCAGTGAAACTGAAAGCTGGTTTTTTGAGAAGATAAACAAAATTGATAAATCTTTAGCCAGGCTCATCAAGAAAAAAAGGGAGTGGTCTCAAATCAAAATTAGAAATGAAAAAGGAGAAATTACAATGGATACCACAGAAATACAAAGATCATAAGAGACTATTATAAGCAACTATACACCGATAAATGGAGAAATGGACAAATTCCTAGAAAGGCACAACCTTCCAAGACTGAACCAGAAAGAAATAGAAAATATGAACAGACCAGTCACAAGTACTCAAATTGAAAGTGTGATTTAAAAACGTCTAACAAACAAAAGCCCAGAACCAGACGGCTGCACAGGCAAATTCTATCAAACATTTAGAGAAGAGTTAACACCTACCCTTCTGAAACTCTTCCAAATATTGCAGAGGCAGGAACACTCCCAAGCTCATTCTACAAGGCCACCATCACCCTGATACCAAAAACAGACAAAGATATCACAAAAAAAGAAAATAACAGGCTGATATCACGGATGAACATAGATGCAAAAATCCTCAACAAAATACTAGCAAACAGAATCCAACAACACAATTAAAGGATCATACACCATGATCAAGTGGGATTTATCCCAGGGATGCAAGGATTCTTCAATATACGCAAATCAATGTGATACACCACATTAACAAACTGAAGAATAAAAACCATATAATCATCTTAATAAGTGCAGAAAAAGCTTTTGACAACTTTTAACACCAATTTATGATTAAAACTCTCCAGAAAGTGGGCATAGAGGGAACCTGCATCAACATAATAAAGGCCATATGTGACAACCCTACAGTTAACATCATACCCAATGGTGAAAAGCTGAAAGATTTCCTCTAAGATCAGGAACAAGACAAGGATGTCCACTCACCACTTTTATTTGGCATAGTTTTGTAAGTCCTAGCCATGGCTATCAGAGAAGAGAAAGAAATAAAAGGAATCCAAACTAGAAAATAAGAACTAAAACTGTCACTGTTTGCAAATGACATGATACTATACATAGAAAATCTTAAAGATGCTACCAGAAAAATACTATAGCTCATCAAGGAATTTGGTAAAGTTGTAGGATACAAAATTTATACACAGAAATCTCTTGTATTACTATTACTATATACTAACAACAAAAGATCAGAAAGAGAAATTAAGGAAACAATCCCATTTACCCTCACATCAATAAGAATAAAATACCTAGAAATAAACCTACCTAAGGGGCAAAAGAACTGTACTCAGAAAACTATTAGATACTGATGAAAGAAATCAAAGATGATACAAACAGATGGAGAGATATGCCATGTTCTTGGATTGGAAGAATCAATAATGTGGAAATGACTATATTACCCAAAGCAATCTACAGATTCCACACAATCCGTATCAAATTACCAATGGCATTTTTCACAGAATTAGAACAAAAAAATTACAATTTGTTTGGAAACACAAAAGACCCTGAATAGCCAAAGCAATCTTGAAAAAGAAGAATGGAGCTGGAGGAATCAGGCTCCCTGACTTCAGACTACACTACAAAGCTACAGTAATTAAAACAGTATGATACTTGCACAAAAACAGAAATATAGATCAATGGAACAGGATAGAAAGTCCAGAGATAAACCCACACACCTATGAATACCTAATCCACGACAAAGGAGGCAAGAATATACAATTGAGAAAAGACAGTCTCTTCAATAAGTGGTGCTGGGAAAACAGGACAGCTAGGTGCAAAAAATGAAATTAGAACACTCCCTAACACCATATGCAAAAATAAACTAAAAATGGATTAAAAACCTAAATGTAAGGCTGGATACTATAAAACGCTTAGAGGAAAACATAGCCAGAACACTCCTTTACATAAATCACAGCAAGATCTTTTTTGATCCACCTCCTAAGTAGTGAAACTAAAAACAAAAATAAAATATGGGGCCTAATTAAACTTCAAATTTTTACACAACAAAGGAAACCATAAACAAGAAAGGAAACCATAAACAAGATGAAAAGACAACCCTCAGAATGGGAGAAAATATTTGCAAATGAAGTAACTGACAAGGGATTAATCTCCAAAATATACAAACAGCTCATGAAGCTCAATATCACAAAAACAAACAACCCAATCAAACAATGGGCAGAAAATCTAAGTAGACATTTCTCCAAAGAAGACATACAGATGGTCAAAAAATGTATGAAAAGATGCTCAAGATCACTCATTACTAGAGAAATACAAATCACAACTACGATGAGGTATCACCTCACACCTGTCAGAATGGCCTTCATCAAAAAATCTACAAATAATGAATGATGGAGAGGGTGTAGAGAAAAGGGAACCCTCTTGCACTGTTGGTGGGAATGTAAATTGGTACCGCCACTATGGAGAATAGTATGGAGGTTCCTCAAAAAAACTAAAAATAGAACCACCATATGACCTAGCAATCCCACTCCTGGGCATATACCCAGAGAAAACCATAATTCAAAAAGAAACATGCACCCCAATGTTTACTGTAGCACTATTTACAATAGCCATGATATGGAACAACCTGAATGTCCATCAACAGAGGAATGGATAAAGAAGATGTGGTACATATATACAATGGAATATTACTCAGCCATAAAAAGGAATGAAATAATGCCATTTGCAGTGACATGGATTGACCTAGAGATTGTCATACAGAGTGAAATAAGTCAGAAAGAGAAAGACAAATATCACATAATATGGCTTATATGTGGAATCTAAAAAAATGGTACAGATAAACTTATTTGCAAAGCAGAAATAGAGTCACAGATGTAGAAATCAAACTTATGGTTACCAAGGGGGGTGAGGGGAGTGGGATGAATTGTGAGATTGGGATTGACATACACTACTATATATAAAATGGACAACCTGCTGTAATGATAACCTACTGTATAGCACAGGAAACTCTACTCAGTGCTCTGTGGTGACCTAAATGGGAAGGGAATCTGAAAAAGAGTAGATATATGTATATATATATAACTGATTCACTTTGCTGTACAGCAGAAACTAACACAACATTGTAAAGCAGCTATACTCCAATAAAAATTTTTTTAATTAATATAATCATTATCACCAATAATTAACACCCATTTATTGATCACAAAATACATGTGTTGACATCTAGCAAACTGATATAGAAAACCCTTGTAAAAACAAAAGTATATGCATGGTGTAAATTCTTTTTACTAACATGAAATTTTTGTTTACTGGAATACTATATCAATAATCTATAATGGGGAGAGTCCTATATTATTTTACTAATGGCAGGGCTAAGAAATATTTTTATTTAACAAAATATGGAAAACTTTCAAGAACAGTTTCATTTATTCAGCAATAGATAAGTAGACCTCATTTTTGGTCCTGAGGATATAATATAATTCTGAAGACATGAACTTTGTCCTGAAGATTCAGACTAAAATCTTTCTTCTCTGTACTGGGTCTAGGGGCAGAGTATCAGGTTGGAACTCAGGAAGCCTAATTTCCAGAACTAGTTCTCCGTTTAAAGATTTTTGACCTTTAGCAAGTCATATCACATGACTGCATTTTCTTATGTATAAAATGAGAATGCAGCTGATTCACAAAACTTTATTCTTTCAATTATTTATTAATTCACCATCCAGAAATCATTATGCTACGCACTGAGGAGACAATAGTGAGTACAGCACTTCTCTTGTTCAGTAGTCTACAACAGATTTGGGAATTTACCTGTGATAAAATGCCCCACATTTCTTAGGGACATTACCAGCCATCATTTTAATTTAACCTAACCTAATTTTAAAGTACCTTATTCATTCCTCCTCTATTATTTTGTATACTCTAACAGTACTTGAACTTATTTTTAAATGAGGTTTAATTATAAACTGAAGAATTGTAAATGGATATTAAATGATATATTGTTGTTGAGATAAGTGAAATTTCAATTATTCAAACAGTCTAGTTAAGACTATTTAAGTCTACATTAAGAACTACTTAAGCAAGGTAAAAGAGCTTGAGTTTCCTGATTTGTTAAAAATGGAAGAAAATAGTTTCCACTAGGTTTACCTCCTGGGGATATTGTGAAGATTAGTACAGTCTATGTATGAGAATATACATATATATATATATATATATATATACACATACATATATATGTATACATGTATATACATGTATATACATATACATGTATATGTATATATACATATATATATATATTATATAAATACTCAGACGTAACGTATCCTTCTGAAAACTGGTCCTTTGAGCAAGTTCTCTAAAAGAACTCAACTCTAAAAACTTTTGTCCAGGATTCAAGTCCAAGTTCTGGTACATATTAATTTTGTGAGTTTGAGATTCAATTTCATTTTTATGTAAAACAAGAAAAAATCACGTAGATACTGTGAGAATTAAATAATATTCATGTGAGAGTTATTTAGAAACTGTGACTCACTGTAAAATGTAGGTCAATATTATGTTTAAAAAGATAAATGGCCAGTTTTATACCTCTTTACTATTCTACCACATGATGTTTTCTTATCTTCACAGTACTGGCATATATATTCACAGTAAAGTGCCTAAAGTAATGGGTACAATTTACTGAGAACAGTTCTATGTGCCAGGCACTTTTTGAAGTACTTAACAAGTATTGCCTCATTTAATCCCTATACAACCACATAGTATATGCATTATTATTATTTTCATTTCAGCTTATAGGGATTGTAACCTCTCTGAGGCTCAGATAGGCTATATTCCCCAAGGTATGTGCCAGAGTCAGCATTTGAACTTGGCACACTGAATAAGAGTCTCTGTTCCCAGTCATTACATTAAATTGTCTAAGAGTAACATAAAAGAATGCCATTTGTTTATCCATTCATCAACCCATTCTATATTTCTCTGAATATGTATTTTCCAATTCTCTCAAAGTTTAAATATAATCTAATTCCATAAACAAAAAATCATTTTTAACTAAACAAAATGATTTTATGAATTTTTATATGTAAAAATAAACAAGAATCACTGAGAAAATTCTGGGAAAAAAAGAGTAAATAGAGGTGAAGAGTTGCCCTATCAGATATTAAAGTACATATAAAGCTTCATTAATTTAACCAGTATGGTGATAATGCATGAACAGCCAGATAAAACAGAGTAGGAAGGAGACTGAGTCTCAAACACATTGGAGAACTTAGAATATGATAATTGTATCATTTTAAGTTAGTGTTGAAAAAGATGGGTTACTCAATAAGTGGAGGTAGATATAACAGGAAAACATCTAGAAAATAATACTGGAGTCTCATTCCACAACTTACATAAATAAACTTCAGCTACATCTAAATTTTACACAACAAACATATTATGAAACCACTAGAAGAGTTTGATTTAATCTAATCTATCCATATAAAGAGGGATTTTATAAAATCGACAATAATTGATTCTATTCTCACAAGAGTATGTTCTGAAGTATTGAGAATTGTAAGATAGTGGTCCAGGTTCATTCTTTTATATGTTGCTGTCCAGTTTTCCCAACACCATTTATTGAAGAGACTGTCCTTTCCCCATTGTATATTCTTGGCTCCTTTGTTGTAAATTTCTTGAGCATATATGTGTGGGTTCTATTCTGTTCCATTGATAAATGTGTTTGTTTTTATGCCAATACCATACTGTTTTAATTACTATAGCTCTGTAATATAGTTTGAAATCAGGAAGCATTCTGACTTCAGCTTGGTTTTTCTTTCTCAAGATTGGTTTGGCTATTCAGTGTTTGTATGTGGTTCCATACAAATTTTATAATTATTTGTTCTATTTCTGTGAAAAATACTATTAGAATTTTGATAGGAATTGCATTGAATCTATAGATGTCTTTAGATACTATGAGCATTTTAACAATATTAATTCTTCCAATCCATGAACACAAAACATCTTTCCATTTATTTGTGTCTTCTTCAATTTCTTTCATCACTGTCTCATTGTCTTCAGTGTACGGGTGTTTCACCTCCTTGGTTAAGCTTATTCCTAGATATTTTATTCTTTTTGATGCAATTGTAAGTGTTATTGTTTTCTTAATTTCTCTTTCTGATAGTTTGCTATTAGTGTATAGAAATGCAACAAATTTCTCTATGTTGATGGTGTAGCACTTGTTATTGATTTCATATGCTAAACTTAATTTTCCTTTGAGAAATCCACATTGTGTAAACTTGGTTGCAATCTTCCCTGCACCTGTAATTGCAGCATGAGAAATATTAATGGGTAATCCATAGAGGAATCTTTTCAAGTGATTGCCACGCACTAAAGGGCTGCAGATATTTCCTCCTAAAGTGCTATCTTTTCTTATTTTTCGAAAGGAATAAACACTTCCACTTCTCAAGTACTGTAGCAAACTAGAAAGGAATACACAGAAACTTTTCTAGGCTTTTCAAAATAATTCCTATCCACTGCCACTTAGGAAGAAGATTTAATCAAAGCAAGTGACATTTGCGATCAATGCAAAGCTTAGAGGTAGGCGGTACACCTGATTGCAAGTTGTATCCCCAGTGGGGTAGAAGTTAGAGAGAGGGAACGGACAGCTATTAGTCTTCTTTACACTTCACTGCTTCAATTAGAAGTATTTCATGATAATATTATTCATATCTTTTATAAATTTTAGGTGTTTTTTGACTTTGTTTTGATTTTAGTTATTTTCCTTTAAGACAATGGGGTTTTGAAATACCCAGTTGGATAAATTTTCATTATATCCTGATGAATTAAACTATTTATATAATTTCAGAAGTATAAAAAGCATGTGTGTTCTAATGGTGTTCTTTGATTTATCAGCCAAAATACAAACTTTTCTCAAAATATCTTAATGAAAAATACTTGGTAAAAAATTAGGAACTTCTATATAAAAGTGCTTACAATATTTATTTTTCTTTGTTGGGGAAATATTGTGTTATACATGACAGAAACTTAAAAAGATAATTTCATGGTTTTTGACTTTAATTTCCCTAGAAAATCTACTACTAAAATGTTGGTTTTATACCTGGATGATAATATACATTTTTTTAAACACATTTATTTATTTATTTTTGGCTGTGTTGAGTCTTCATTGCCATGTGCAGGCTTTCTATAGTTGCGACGAGTGGGGGCTACTCTTTATTGTGGTGTGCGGGCTTCTCATTGCGGTGGCTTCTCTTGTTGTGGGGCACAGGCTCAAGGTGCACGGGCTTCAGTAGTTGTGGCACACGGGCTCAGTAGCTGTGGCTCACGGGCTCTAGAGCACAGGCTCAGTAGTTGTGGCACACAGACTTAGTTGCTCCACGGCATGTGGGAGAAATGAAACTTCTGAAAGACTATATAGTACATCAGAGGCATTCTGTTCAATAAAGGACAAAGATAGCTAGAGCTGCAGAAATACAATCCACTGGGACTCCTACAGTGAAATTTCAGAAGTTTCACGTGGTATGATTAAGAATACTCTGCAAAAGGTAATAAAAAGTCTTTCTGTAAGGAAGTAACAATATCCCAGACTGATATTGTACATGGCCAGTGGCTTATAGAAGATAAAAGGAAAGTAAAATTAAAAGTTGATTAAAAAAAACAGGAAAAAAGTAGGAGTCAAGCATCAAATCATATTATATTAAAATGCCGTAACTAGGTTTTTTCCCTTCTCTTCACACAAATGCTGGATAAATTATATGAAACAGTACCTTCCTTTTAGCCTTTAGCTGCTCATGATACTTGTCACAGGTGTCCCCTGGGATCTCTCCTCCCCAGAGAGTGATTCCAACAATGGTGTATGTGATACCCATGATGAGCAAAGGGAAACAGTACACCAGTATAATAACAATAATATGGTAACTGTAAGAAATAAGAAAAATATATGCTGAAGAGTGTATTGGAATGAAATAGTAAGACTTTGAATTCATTCCATTTTAAGTCATAATTGAACATGCCAAAGATTATTCCCACATTTTCTCTAAGTCCTCATTTCACAAACCCATCACAATACTATGCTATTGTCACTTACAGTCATCCAGATGCTACCAGTTGATCTTTGTCAATCTTTACTTCGTGTATGAAAACTATAGCTGAACTGTAGTGCTCATTTAAACTACACACGTTCTCCCTTGCATAGAAGCTCAAGATGAATGCCTTTTCTCTGCTTGGTAGTCATTGAGCTAACCTAATTAAATGTATAATCGAGGAAAAGAGATGGGACATATTAAACTGATGAATTGACATATTTTCTCCTATGTAAAACTATTACATATATCCTACAACATCAGTCATATTTGAAATAAATCATTCTTCAACTAAATGAAGAAAATGTGACTAGATGCTCTGAGTCACACTGGCATTTTTCCAAAGTCATGGTACATTTGATTGCATCATTAAATTTGGTAAATAATATACAGGTGTGTTAGTCACATCAAAATTATTATACTATAAATTATAACTAAATTTTGGGATTTCATAGCTTTCAATAAAAATTATCAGGATGCAATTAGGGAGGACTAGAAGGGCAACCAATAACATAATAGCCAAATTAGAATTTGTATAAACTTTTGGGTGGCTTCTACTATCTTATGAAGGCTTTAAAGTAATTAAAGAGCTTGGCATGCTAGTCTTCTCAATCCCAGGGTTTTTTTGTTTTTTGTTTTGGTAAAGGGAATCTTAAATCTTCTTGATTTCTGTACCCTGATAGCTTATTAAGTATTAACTAAGTCAATGGGGAATTAAGTCAACAAATAATTTAATTTTATTATTTTGATTAAATTAATTTTGTTATCATACAACCTAAGAATTACTAATAGTATATAATGGATAGATGCAGTCCTCAGTTTAATAACTGCTGCCTGCTTTTCCTTTAATGAGTACTTCTTAATGTTTTTCTTTAAAAATCTGCACTCTGAGTAGAGCAGAGTTTGATAAAATGGCTGCTTTAAAAGATGATCACTGTATTTGCATCATTTGTTATTTTTAAAGGAAAAAATAGTTCACTAAATAAGAATTTTTTGAAATAAAATTTAAATGGTCAGCATAAAAACCAAAATGCAAACAATTGAACAATTATGTTTTTTTCATTTGCTTTTCTTAAGGTGGGTTCAAATTATGAAATACCAGATTCTATCATATAGCACTCCTATTTCCTTTCTAACCTAGTGCTTAAGTTTCTTTAATGCTAAAACAAAGGAACACAACCTAGAACCTACTAAGACTTCCTTTCCCTTCAGCCAGGCTTCTTAAAAGAGCAATCTGCACCTTTGGGTTTCAGTTCCTCCCTTCTGGCTCATTTCTCAGTGGATAACAACCTGGCTTTCCTTTGCACTTTCATTTCCAGTGATCTTATCAGTTCCTCCAGAAACTCTCCAGAGCTACCCCACATAGAGGTCTTCACATTTTTCCAGTTAGAAACCTTTGTAACTTATACAAACGAATTGACTATATCATATTGTAGTATAGTATTTTTACGTGTCTCTTTCCCAAGTAATGTGTGAGCCCTTGAGGGAAATGTCTATGGCTTATCTATGTAATAGTTGCTCCCAACCTGTAGTTCATTACGTGTTCAACACATTTAGTTGAAAATTGTAATAGAGTGTTAACTTACGTGAAATGTTGTTTGGGACCTTCTGGCCATTGCACATAGCAAAGAGTACGGCCCGGCATGACTTTGGTTTTGGAGTAAAGACACTGAGGGAAGGCAAGTAGAAATGCTACAATCCAAATGCCTCCAATGACAATCTTGGTTGCAGTGGCAGACAGTCTGGGCTTCAAGGGATCAATAATGGCCATATACCTATATGAAAACAAGCAAAACCATTTTGTTGGCTATCTTGTTAATGGAGTTTAAAATGAGTTTCAGAGGAGTTTCCAGGGCCAGGGTTATCTCTCTTCTGGTAAACAAACTGAAAAAGACTTTGCTTGTATAAAGGCAGCATAGAATAATTATGGCATAGTATTAGGAATCAGGGAGATCAAGGTTCAAACCCTATCCTGTCACTTATTTAACTTTTTGAACTCCATTATTTTTAAAATAGAAACAAGAACCCCCCTCTCTTGTGGTGAAGTAACGATCAATAGAAATAATGTAAGTGAAAGGTATTGATTATCTGCTGCTGTGCCTAACACATTATCAGAACTCATATGTCTGCTGGATGGAATTGGAAAGCTGCGTATTAAGTGCTTAAAAATATGAATTCTGTACCCCAAGACCTCCATTTTTCTTATGTATGTTTAACTTTTTAAAAAGAAAATTCAAGACAACTAATATGGATAATGTCTACATGATTGACAAAATGAGGAATCCCTCAGAAGGATATTGTCAACATAGCCATTTAAAAGCATCCAGAGGCAAGTTCAGGGTTTAGATAAGGATGAATAAATCAAGTTTGACTGAGGCTATGCTTTCCTATTACCGCTAAAATTGAATTCATACTGTATCATATAAATCTCCATAGTATTTATCTATGTAACTATATATAACATAATTGTTATAGGAAAATATATTTAAGGCTCTAAAAATATTTACATATGATTTTTAGAGTGCAACTTTTTTTTTTTTTTTTTTGCGGTACGCGGGCCTCTCACTGTTGGGGCCTCTCCCGTTGCGGAGCACAGGCTCCGGACGCGCAGGCTCAGCGGCCATGGCTCACGGGCCCAGCTGCTGTGGGATCCTCCCGGATCGCGGCACGAACCCGTGTCCCCTGCATCGGAAGGTGGACTCTCAACCACTGCGCCACCAGGGAAGCCCTAGAGTGCAACTTTTTGAGAAATTAGAAACTGTTTGAATATGGTAACAGAAGTCAAGCTTTATGCACTTGGTAAAATAGTAAGAATATGTCTGGGAGAATTAAATTCCAGTTTTAAATTGGATAAAATGGCTAATTGCCAAATTATGCCTAATACTCAGAGTAGAAAATAACATACACCAAATGAATTATATTTTGGCATTTCTATCAATAAAACACATTCTTATTTAATTGTATTATTTTTACTATCGGCCATTTTGTGTTTCTCAAATATATTTTTATGTATGAAAAATTTTCAAAGGTAATATTTTTATCAAAGAATGAGTATTACTTAAACCAAAAACATTTAATCTTATGAATGTAACTATTTCAAAATAAGGGTAATTCATTAACTTGTTTACTGCTCTTTGCTTTTGTAACTATTAGGCAGAATTAGATCTTCAGTAGATATATTGGAACTTATCTACCTACTATTCATAACGTTAACTTTAGTTGTAATTTACTTAAAGAAAGTACTCTTGATTTATTATGTATGACAGCTATTAGGCAAAAGTGAATGTTAGATATGAAAAAAGTAATCATGAAATGGTACCTTGGTTTAGGGAAATAAAGTGAATCATACAAAGAAAATAAAATACACATGTTTGAAACTGAAAACTGTTTAAAATTCACCTCTCATGCTTATGTTGGTAATAGCAACATATATTGATTGCTAAGCATGACCAGACAACTTATTGCACACAATATATATACATATATATACATTTAGTATTCAGAAAAATTCAATAAATCAACTAATATTATCCTATTTTACAGAAAAGAAAGCTGAGGCTTAAAGATTAAGTAAAGTATTTAAAAATGTCCCAAATGGTAGGAATTGGAATTCTAAACCAGTTCTGCCAATCCTCAAAGTCTACGTAGGTACAGATTATGGCTTTGAATATAACCACTCGTTTAAGGAATTGTGGGAGAGAAAGAAAAATATATAAGGTAGATGACTTGAAGAGAATCAGAAGTCACATCTTGTCTCTAAATTCAAAAGCATTTATGTGCAATATTAAAGATGAAAGTCAAATATATAAAGGCAATAATTGTGATTGGTCATTTCTGTTCCCATTGCGATGGACTATAAATCACCATAGCATTTCTCTCATTACATTGAACTGTTGCTTTATGGTGTTTCCAGAGTCAGACACAGTACTTATCAATAAATTTTGTTGTACTGAACTGACTATTTCTCAATCTTATCATAATCTTTGCTTTTTCGCTTGCCTGGAAATTTATGAATGCTATTTGAATATTTTGACAGCTGATTTTTTGAGACTGTAATGAGAAGTTGAGTGATGTGAGCAAGTTTAGAGTCTTGTACAGCTACTACAGCATGGACAATTCAAAATAAACTACAAATTTCTTATTGATTTTTTTGTCAATTAGTTTAATGTTAGAGAAATTATTTCCTGACAGGTAGAATATTGTTTTAGTTGGACTGTATGGAAACAGTCAATTTATGTTCTCACTAACTAACACTTTAGTGAAAGTAGACATTTTGAAACTTCAAGCTGACATTTTTGTCATTTCTGGTCTGATCTATTATTCATTCATTCAGCCAACATTTCTTGGATGTCTACTGTAGTATCCCAGATACTGTAGTAATACAACAATGAGAAAAAATGACCTTCACAGAACTCACAGTCTAGTGAAGTAGATAGATACTAATCAAATAATCTCACCAATAAACATAAAATTACAAATATAATAAGTGTTACAAAGGCAATGTTTATGGCTGTGTGAGTGCATTTACTGGGGAAAACATTTAGATTGTGAATCAGTCTTCCCTAAGAAAAGCATTCTGGGTTGAAACTTGAAAGGGTGACTAGGCAAGGTAGCAGAAGGGTGAGCGTTGCAAAGATTTCTGGGGGAACAAACAACATGTGAAAAACTCCTATGTTAATGGTGGGTTTTTATGGGTTGAATTGTGTCCCCCTAAAAAAGGTACATTGAAGTCCTAACACCCAATATCACAGAAGGTGACCTTATGTGGAAATAGAGTTTTATATAGGTAATCAAGTTAAAATGAGGTCATTATGATGGGCCCTAATTCAATATAAGGTGTAAAGGAGAACTTTGGAAACAGAGAACCACACAGAGATTGCCACATGAAGATGGAGGATTGAGTGATGTATCTACAAGCCATGGAATGTCAAAGACAGCCAGCAATCCACGAGAAGTTAGGAAGGGGCAAGGCAGAATTTCCTCATAGGTTTCAGAGGGAGCATGGCCCTTGCCAACACCTTGATTTCAGACTTCTAGCTTCTAGAAATGTGAGACATAAATTTCTGTTGTTACTCAGTTTGTGCCAGTTTGTTACAGTAGCCCTAGGAAACCAATTTGATGGGTAAGCGTGGGTGCATTGTGCACTTGAGGAACTAAGGGCTAATGTAATTGAAATGCTGAAAGTGAAGGGGGAAAGTGATTTGAAACGAAGTTGTAGTTCAGGTTATAGAATTTTGTCCTCTGGAAAGTAATTGAGGTGATTCAATCAGGAGGGGAGAGTAATCAGATTTTAGTCTGGAGAATGGATTGAAGGAGGGAAAGAATGGAAGGAAGAAGATAAGTTACCTCATTATTGTTTTGGTTTGGATGAGAAATGATTGCTGCTTGGAATAGAGTATTACCACTGGAAATTGAACTACATTAATGATTGAGGAAAATAAAGAAATGTTGAAATATTGTAGAAAGGGAGAGCCAGTTGACCAAAGAGGTAGGTAGAACTTCCAGGCACTGCTGAAGACCAATTTGAAATTGGTGATTAGGAATTCACTGTGGCATCAACGTTTCCTATTCTGTGACTCTCTCCTGGAATAATAATTTTCTCAACAGTAAGCATGAAGAAAATGGATCCTTAGGGTCAAATAAATACCCTCTGGACCTTGAGAAGAAATTATCAAACCCAGGATACAATCTCTCTCAAATGAGTGTCAGTACTTTATTCTTCCTTTAAAGAAATATATACCTTTGATATGATCACACTCGATTTTCCTAGGTGTTTGTCTGAGCTTCTCATTACCATTTTTCCCCACCAAATAGATTCTCAAATACGTTAGAGTCTCCTTACTCTGACTGTTTCACAAAGAATAGCTAAGATTGGATTCTTTACTCTTCCAATTAGCATAACACCTAAACAAGTTTTAAAGTCACTTTTTGTTGTCTTTCATAGAGGAAGAAATTCGCAGAAATATCCATCAGAAGCTCACATTATAATGCCATCTTTTATTAGTTTTCCTTTTCACTCTAATACAGGACCAATGTCCTTTACCATGTACTTCTTTTCCTGACATAATTGAAGGTGTCTTTTTTATCAAAAAGATGATGTCTTTTGCAAAACAGAATTTTTTGACATAACTTTACTGCTCTCAGTAACTAAGCCTTTCCATTTTGTAATCGTTCTTGGTATATGGTATAATTTTTCCTTTTGGCAGAATTTTTATTAAGCTCTGTTTCTGGATCTTTACATGCTTATATACATTTAAAATTTTTGGTATGAAGAGAGAGTACAGTCTTCAGATGTTTATTTGATTATATTAAGTAATATTTGCCTGAAATAATATAGATTTTACTGTTTTCCAGTTTGCTTCTGGCCATAGTAGACATTGTTTTAG
The DNA here is from genome assembly GCF_937001465.1 of Orcinus orca. Classification (NCBI taxonomy): domain Eukaryota; kingdom Metazoa; phylum Chordata; class Mammalia; order Artiodactyla; family Delphinidae; genus Orcinus; species Orcinus orca. The sequence continues at coordinate 119,397,942 of NC_064562.1, forward strand.
TCTGTAAATTCAGGATCCTATAATCTGAAGTGAGGAGATGAAGCCCTAGGAAGGAGCACTTGGTAAGAGATATGTATACAGCTGGAGACTTAGCCAATTTGCAGCAATCCTGAAAGGCAAGAGTGGTAGATATATCCCAAAGGCACTCTCCTTCTTCCCATCCCCTCCAGAGGTCTCACATTAGAAAAAGCCAAGAAGAGACCCAAGAGTGAGGGACCCTATTGATACAGTCAGTCTACAGAAGTAGTCAGCCTGGTGGGGAGGGGCAGAAAAAAGAGTGGAATAGATAGTGAGTAGATATGAATTGAAAAATGGACATTATCTAGCTCAGATAATAATTTCATGTTTTTCACATGCTAGTTTCCTTGCTGAAGTGATTTTTCTTTTGCTTCATATGTTATTCTAAAGTTGTATGACTGGAAAACTTCTAACCATCCTTTAATTTCCACTCAGATTACAGACTGATCACTGTAGATTCTTTCCCTCTCTCTGTGCAGAGTTAGTTTTTACCTCCTCAGTGCTGCAACAGCATTATGCTCATAATGATTTTAGCTCATTGGAGGTATGATTTATTCTTCTCTGTGTTCTGTAGTACCTAACAAAGTATCTATAGTAGTCAACATCATTGTTGAATAGTGACTGCAAATAGTTGTTGAATATTTGGACAGATGGATGGGTGAATAATTGTTTACAAATAAAAACTTAAGCGTGTACACAATTTTTAAAAGGAATAGTTTTCTTAACTTTGCTAAATGGGAATAAACATGGCATAGAGTATGATTATGAGGTTAAAATGACATTACATAACACAATGTATTCAAGGAGACTTAGGTAATATCAGGCACAGTAGACACTCAACCTAAATCACTCTAAAACTATATTGAATAAAATGAAATTAACACTTGAGAATTTAAAAAATGTTGCTGTGGTAAGCTCGAGACAAAAATAAACAAAGATAACTTATTTAATGTGGTTCTTAGCTAGTTGTGATCAGAGTAGAAAGAAAAATAAGTTCACACCAAAATTCTGATCTAAGGATTAAAAAATAACAAAACTTTTTAAAATATTGTTATAACTTTTCAACAGAAACTGTTCCATCAGGGTAGTGCATTATAGGTTATTTCTCTTTCAAATCTCTCCTTTTAGAAGAATTTCTTGTATGGAGAGTACTAAGGTCTTCTATGTAACATCAGTCAGGGCAACTAGTGCTCAGTGGTTCAATGATTAAATAGAAATGTTGCATGTTATACTTGGAGACTCTGTAAGTTCTTTGGGTGCACTAGGAATTAATTTCCTTCAATTTTGTTTAATATGGCCTATACCATATTAAACTCCTTTTTGAAGTGGCCTGTGGCAGTTCCACTCTGTTATCCTTAAACTCAGAAAGATGATGTTGTCCATCAAGGAAAAGGAGTACCCAATCTGCAGGTATTTAAGTTGTGATGATGTAAATGCTTATTTAACTGTGCAAATGGAAGAAAGAAGGTATAGATAACCTCTAAACTGGGATAATAATAAATTATTGGATATATACTTAGATAATAAATATATTCATAGCATCTAGGATAATGACTGCACATATTTGGCACCTGATGCATATTTATTGTATGACTAAATTAATGAATGAATGGAGGTGATTTTTAAAATTGTTTTTCTGTCATTTTCTATCATTGAATAATTTGTGCTCAAATTACCTTAATAAGGTATCATAAAAATATAATTAAAGAGAAAAATCAGATATGAAAAAAAACAGCAAACAACAGCAACAATAACAACTACAAAAAAAAGAAAGAAAGAAAAGAAAGAAAAGGCATCCAGATTCAACAGGAATACTGTCTTTATTACTGACAGAAGTAATACTGTTTTTATTAGCAGATGAAATGATCTTCCTAAGGAATCCACAAAACCCCAAACCCATTAGAATTAGTAAGTTCAGCAAGGTCACAGAATACAAGTTCAATGAATTGTATTTCTATATACTAGTTATGAACAATCTAAAAATGAACTTCAAAAAAGTCTATTCCGTAGCACCAAAAAGAATAATTTAATAAACATAGGAAGAAATTTAATAAAAGAATTGAGACATACATTGAAAGCTACAGCGCATTGTTGAAACAAATTAAAGAAGACCTCAATAAATGGAGAGACAGTCCATGATCATGGATTGGAAGACTCAATATTGTTAAGCTGACAATGCTTTCCAAATTGACTGAAAAATTCAACAGAATCCTTATAAAACTTCCTATTCTAATTCCAGAATTTAAAAAACTGATCTTAAAAATAATTTGGAAGTACAGACCTTCTAGAATAGTCAAAAAATTTGAATAATAAAAACAAAGTTGAAGGACTTATACTTTCCATATTTCAAAATTTATTACAGGGCTACAGTAATCGAGACAGTGTAGTACTGGCATAAAAATAGACATGTAGATCAGTGAAGCAAAAATATCAAGAGTCTGGAAATAAACACTTACATTTATGTTCAATTGATTTTTGACAACTGTGCCAAGGCAATTTAATGGGGGTAAATTGTATTTTTTCAACAAACAGTGCTAGGACAATTAGATATCCACATACAAAAAGATAAATTATATGGTTATCTCACACCACACATAAAAATAATCTCCAAATGTATCACATATAAATGTGAGATCTAAAACTATAAAACTATCATAAAAGAAACATAAAAATGAATTTTCACAACCTTGGGATAGCTAATGAATTTTTAGAACTGACTACAAAAGCACAAACAATAAAAGAGAAAAATGATATGCTGTACTTCATGAAAATTAAAACTTTTTGCTTTTCAAATATGCAAGGAAGAAAGTAAAATGACAAACCACAGACAAGGAGGAAATATTTGCAAATAATATGTCCAGTAAAGGAATTGTGTTCAAAATACACAATAACTCTCACTATTTAATAAGAAGACATATAACCCAATTAAAAACAGAGAAAACAATTTCAAGTCTATGCAAAAGACTATATGTGATATAAAATGATTCCATTTATATCAACTTCCAGAAAAGTCAAATCTGTAGCAGGAGAAAATAGCTTAGTGGTTGTCTAGGGCTGCACATAGAATGGGGAGTGACTACAAAATTGGAAGTGAGGTTTCTTTTTGAGGTAATGGAAATATTCTAAAATTAAATTGTGTTGATGGTTACATAACTAAAAACTTACTAAAAATCATTAAATCATATACCTAAAATGAGTATATTTTATGGTATATAAATTATAACTCAATAAAGCTGTTAAAAATAAAATCTTAATAGTAAGAAAACAAACAATCCAATTTAAAAATGGGCAAATGGCTTGAATAGGCACTTCATCAAAGAAGATGCATTAATGACAAATATGCACATGAAACTTGTCTAATATAAATATCCATTAATGAAATGTGAATTAAAAGCACATCAAAATGCACATTAAAATGGCTAAAATTAAAACAAAAATACTAACAATACCAATTGCTGATGAAGATCTGGAACAAGTAGAACATTCATACACTGTTGGTATGAATACAACATGGTATAGCCACTGTGGAAAGCAGTTCCACAATTTCTTATAAAGTTAAATATACATTTACCAAATGACCCAGTAATCCCACTCCTACTCATTTACTCTACAGAAAGGAAAACTTGTTTTCACACAAAAATCTTTAATGGATGTTTATGATCTATGAATAGATCATAATTGTTCAAAACTAGAAACAACCTAAATACCCTGCAAAGGGTGGATGAACAAATAAACTTTGGTGCCTCCATACAAAGAATACCCTCAGCAATAAAAAACGAGCAAACTTTTGATACACTCAGCAACTTAGATCTCAGAGATGTTATGGTGAGTGAAAATAGCCAGTCTCAAAGTTCACATATTGTATGATTATATTAATATGATATTTTCCCCAAAAGACAAGACTACAGTGGAGCAAGATAAATCAGTGCTTCCCAGGTTTTAGGGCAGAGAGTGGGTATGAATACAAAGGTATAGCATGAGGGAGTTTGTTTGTAGTAATGAAATTGTTTTGTGTCCTGATGGTGGTGACTGTTGCATGAATAGATTCATGCATTAAAAATCCTAAATCTGTACATTAATTAAAGTCAATTTTAGTACATGTTAATTTAAAAATTAAATAAAGTTATGTAATTAAAATTTACATTTCCACACATCATGGGATCAAATTTGTGACTTCTAATCATATTAGACATTCTTGGTGTTAAAATGTTTGTGTGAAAGGGGTTACCATGTAAACACTAACCAAAGAAAAGATTGTCTAGAGACTGTCATATAGAGTGAAGTAAGTCAGAAAGAGAAAAACAACTATTGTATATTAACGCATATATGTGGAATCTAGAAAAATGGTACAGATGAACTGGTTTGCAAGGCAGAAATAGAGACACAGATGTAGAGAACAAATATATGGACACCAAGAGTGGAAAGCTGGGGGTGGGTGATGGGATGAATTGGGAGATTGGGATTGACATATATATATACTAATATGTATAAAATAGATAACTAATAAGAACCTGCTGTATAAAAATAAAATTCAAAAAACATCACAAAAATTAGGCTTTAAGGCATGAGGTGTTACTAAATGTAAAGAGGGACATTTCATAATGACAAAAGGGATAAATTCATAGGAAGGCATAACAGTCCTAGATTTGTATAAATATTGCTTCAAGATATACAAAGCAAAATGGACAAAACTAAAATGAGAGATACATTCCCAATCATAGTTGGGCCATCACACTTTTCTCAATAACTGATAGAAGAAGACAAAACAACAACAAAAACAACTAGTAAAGACAAAAAAAGATTTGAACGTAACAAATGTGATGTAATTATAAAGGATCATTCATTATGTCAACAATTCTTTCCATTTTTTTTGAAACGTATATGTTGCTTGTAGTTTTTCATTCTTTTTTTGTTTTTACTGAATGAACCCTTTAGAATGTTCTCTGCTAAAAATCAGCAAATGGAAAAATTAACAAATTAAACATATCCAAATAGAAGATGAATGGAAATTACTACGCAAAGGTAATGAAACTCAGGATGAGTTGTATGGAACAGGTTACAGCAAAGGCAGAACGATTGTCCAGGTTTCTACAAGTAAATTAATAACAGAATAAAAGAGTAATGAGGAAGCATATGAGCATTTAGATCTTTCTACAAAGTAAAATTGTGGTAGAATAATTTTGTCCTGCTTTATAGAATGTTACATTTTCCCCTTAGATTATTAAATACACATTTTGGAAATATAGCAGAGGCCCCTCACAATCCTGTGAGTTACTTCCAGGAACTGGACCATGATCCCACTAGATATATCAGAGAAACACCCCCTCATGCTTCTAGCAGGATGAAGGGGAAAAGGACTTTTTAAACACATCAGAGACTATTCTTCTTAACACAGATGTTTCTCTCCCTTTAGATGGGACAGATGTTTAGAGTAGGTTAGAGTTGACTATTTCCCTTCTCCCAAGTGGAAGGCTGATGCAGCTGGACTGGAGTATATCCTCCCCTCAGGACAGTTAGACTCCAATAATACCCCAGCAGATTAAACTCTGGCCAACTAGTTTCCTCTGAGGGCAGTCCTTGTTAAGAAGAAGTAAAAAGCAAACTTATGGTTATCAGGGGGGAAAGAGCAGGGGAGGGATAAATTGGGAGATTGGGATTGATATATGTACACTATACTATATGTAAAACAGATAACTAATAAGGACTTACTGTATAGCACAGGGAACTCTACTCAATACTCTGTAATGACCTATATAGAAAAAGAATCTAAAAAAGAGTGGATATATGTATATGTATAACTGATTCACTTTGCTGTACACCTGAAACTAACACAACATTGTAAATCAACTTTACTCCAATAAAAATTTTTAAAAAAAATAAAGGGAGGGAAAAAAATGAGAAACACTTGTGAAGTTCACAGAACAGAGGCATAGGCTCACTAAATGACTGAGACCTAATTATAGGACTCTAGAATGCTTCCCCTTCCTCCGTACCTCACCACCACATTACTAACAGTCTATTTAGAGCAGTTCCTTTTATCCAGAGCATCATGTCCAGCTATCAAAAGACAAAAAAAAAAACCCAAAAACAAAACCTGAAGAGATGAAGCAAGCATGAGAACCAGGCATAGAAGGGATGTTGGAATTATCATACTGGGAATTTAAAACAACTGGATTAATATCATAAGGGCTCTAACTGATAAAGCAGACAGCATGTAAGAATAGCTGGGCGATGTAAGCAGAGAGATGGAAATCCTAAGAAAGAAAGAACCAAAAGAAGTGCTAGAGTTGAAAAACACTGCAACAGAAATGAAGAATGCCTTTGATGGGTTTATTAGTAGACTGAGCATGGCTGAAGAAAGAACCTCTGAGCTAGAGTATATATAAGTAGAATTCATAAAAACTGAAAAGCAAAGAAAACAAAGACTGAAAAAACAGAAGAGAATATCCAAGGACTGTGGGACAACTACAAAAGATTTAACATATGCATAAGGTTCCCAAAAGGTTCCAAAAACCTTAACAGACACCTCACCAAAGAAGATATGCAGATAGTAAATAAGCATACAAAAAGATGCTCCACATCATATATCACCAGGTAAATGCAAATTAAAACAACAATGAGATACCACTACACACCTATAGAATGGTGAATATCCATAACACCAGATGCTGGAAAGGATGTGAAGCAACAGAAACTCTCATACATTGCTAGTGGGAATGCAAAATGGTTCAGCCACTTTGGAAGACAGTTTGGCTGCTTCTTAAAAAACTAAACATACTATTACCGTATGATCCAGCAGCAGTTGTGCTCCTTGGTATTTACCAAATAGAGTTGAAGATTCATGTCCACAAAACAAAACAAAACAAAATAAACAAAACAAAAACCCACAAAAAACCAAAACAACAACAAAAATCAAACAAAACCCTGCACATGGATGTTTACTGCAGCTTCATTCATAATTACCCAAAACTTGAAAGCAACCAGGATGTCCTTCATTAGATGAATGAATAAATAAACTATGGTATTGGTTTGGCCAAAAAGTTCGTTTGGTTTAAAGTTAAAATAAAAGACACATTTTTCATTTTCATGTGTAACTTTATTGAACAACGTATTCATTAACCAAACGAACCTTTTGGCCAACCCAATACATCAGATGATGAAATATTCACTGCTAAAAAGAAATCTAGTATCAAGCGATGAAAAAACATTAACAAATCTTAAATCCATATTACTAAGTGAAAGAAGTCAATCTGAAAAGGCTACATACTGTTTGATGCTAACTATGTGATTATGGAAAAGACAAAACTATGGACACAATAAAAAGATCAGTATTTGCTAGGGGTTCAAGGGAATAGGGTTGAATAGGCAAAGCACAGAGAATTTTCAGGGGAGTGAAAATACTCTGGAGGAGACAATAATAATGGTTACATGTCATTACACATTTGCCTAAATGCATCGGATGTACAACACCAAGAGTGAAGCCTAATGTAAACTATGGACTTTGGGTGATTATGATGAGCCAGTTAGGTTCATCAGTGGTAAAAAATGTACCGCTCTGGTGGGAGATGTTGATAACAGGGAGGCTATGCAAGTGTGGGGGGCAGAGGATATATAGGAAATCTCTGTACCTTCCCTCAATTTTGCTGTTAACCAAAAATTGCTCTAAAAATAAAGTCTTAGAAAAAAATATAAAGGTATCATGAGTAGTTTGAATAGTGTTTACTTTATTCTTTCATATAACATATACAGAGCCAACATGTTTTCTATACCTTGGAAGAGTGTTATACTCCTTTGTGAGTTTGAATCAGCTTCCAACATTTTATCCTTGAACTTTGAAAGTGGTGAAGTATCTGAGATTTTTTTTTTTCTTCATATGAAGATTTTTGCCAGTTCTCTTCCTCTGGGACATCTTCAACATTTGTCATTATCATCTTCCTCATTCATGTTGATAAATTCACCTTCACTAATTTCCTCTGGCTGCATATTTAGAGTCTCTTGTAAAGTGACTGTCAACATTCTCTTATTCAGCTATTCTTCTTCATCTTCACCTATACTGGATTTGAATTTCACTTTCAGTGTTATCACTTTTTATTTCTTCCTCTTTGTTGGCAAGTCCTTCTCTTGATTAGCCATTTTTCTAAGGTGTCATTTGAGTTTATCATTGAAAGACAATGAGGCACTGCAACTATGTGCTTTGCTGTCTGTGCATGAACTGACTAAGATAATCAGTGACCAATCAGTAACAGATTTTGAAAAATAGGAATATGATTGGTCACTGATTATGAAGTACATCTGTTATTTGTGGAGTGATTCATGAGAGCTGAAGAGCTAGCAGATAATTTTTTACATTATGCAAGTACTCACAGTTAATGTGACATGGTAAGAAAAACTTGAGCCATGCTGTTGAGGGGACTGGTGTTATATAAATAAATCATCTTGGTAACTGAAATTTGTGCAAAGCAAGGATTGCGTGTATTGAATTGTGCATGCATAGAATTGGTTATGTGTGTGTGTGTTCTTTGGCATATGTGTTCTATTTTTGAGCTGCTAAAACTTTAAAATGGTGTCCTTTTATATGTTTCTAAGGAGACCTTATTCAGTTTCATTCTTGTTCATTAAAGATAGTCTCATCAATGGTTTTGTGACTGGTCAATAGGGATTGTCAGTAATTTCTTACATAGGAAAGCATTGTACTCTATTATTTAAAAAATATTATTATACTAGTTTGTTTGTGAAATACCACAGCCTTCAACATGAAATTTAGCTTATGTAAATCTTTGTTGAAGAGATACTGAAAATATTTTTATTTTAGGAGTAAAACATTTTAAGTTAATGAAAACATGATGTAAGTTTAAGAGTTTTGAATTTATTTTATACCACGTAGTTAACTTAATGGGGAAAACGGCCTTCATATATTTATTTAATTTGAAGGTATAAAAATCAATACATATGGCACTGTGACGTCTTTTAAATTCAGTAAGTTTATTCATCTAAGAATTCTGAATTGTGATTAATAGTACTTATTCAACATAAACACTCAATTTGTGAGTTTTTAATTTCTTCAAAATTGTTTCCTATGCTCATTTGAAAATCTCCTAATCATTTTCTTTATAGATGATACAGTTTAGTATGATAATCACATATTAGGTTGTATAGAATATTTTAAATGTTTTTATTTAAATAGTAACTACTCATAGCCAATTTATTAGGAGATATTTTCTATACTTCTATAAAATAAGGAACTTAAAAAATGCTTCTACATTTCTGTGTTTTACTGCTCTAACACTATAAATGTGCTTTCCCCTGCTATGTGTTCCCAGTTACCATAGACTCTATCTATTCTTCATTTACTCAGTTGAGACACAGGTCTAGCCTTGTCCTCATGGAACTTAGAATCCAGTAGGGCAGACATACAAAAAACAATAAACATTGCAGATGAGCTAATTATATAGTATATTAGAAGGTGATACATGTGGTAAAGAAAAATTTAAAGCAACTTCAAATAGAGTAGTCAGGGTCCAGAAGTAGTACAGGTAATGAACAATATGTCTGGAGTAAGAGTGTTTCACACAGAGTGTAAGATCCTGAGGTGGAAACACGCTTAGTATATTGATGTAACAGAGGAAAGCAGTGATGGTGGAGCAGAGCAGTGGAGTGTAAGTAGTAGGATATAAGGTTGGAAAGTAACAAAGAACCAGTTACTATAAATTCTTATAGACCGTTGTAGGAACTTTGATTTCTACCCTGAGAGAACTGAGGTGCCATTGGAGGATTTGTAGAGGGGATATATTATCTGACACATTACAGGATCTCTCTGATTGTTGCATTGAGAACAAACCAAAGGGGAACAAAAGCAGGGGTAGGGAAACCAGTTAGGTGAGAAATGATATTGACTTGGACTAGAGAGGCAACGATAGACATCTTAAGGAGTGATTAGATTCTACATATATTTTGAAAGTAAAAGTGATTAGATTTTCTGATTGATTGGACATAGAGTATGAAAGAAGAGATGAGTGAGAATACTTCCAAGAGTTCTGACCTAGGGTTCAGATTTTTGACCTCAGAAGATTGTAGGAGGAGTAAGTTTCAGAGGAAAATCAGGAACTTTGTTTGGAGCATGTAAATTCTGAGATGCTTATTAAACTTTCAGATGTTGAAGTTCAATAGATTATTGGATTTAGGACTCTGGTGGACTACAACTGAGGAATTCAAGTGAAAATATTAATTACAGTTTCATTAGGATATGGGACATGTTTGTCTTGTTTATTCCAGTGTGCCCCATATCTATACAATGTTAATACTTAGAAGGTACTTAAGAAATAGCTATTGAGTGAATGACTACAAATATAGTGATTTGTGTGCTGGTAAATGTTTAACCACAAGCACTCTAAGGAAAAAAAAACCACAGAAACAAAACAAAACTCATGACTTCTAGCATTTGAAAATTTCTGTGGTGTAAATACTCCTACCATGATTTCAAGCTACCAAAGTAACATCACTAAATGCAGAGTTGAGAAGAAATGTGCGCAATTGATTCCCTCTAACAAGTATCAATCAGCTCCAGAGCACAATTGAGCCCTTTGTTGCTTAGTGATAAAATCAGATACACATTTTCCTTACTTACAGGCATGCGTAAAAGAAAAATTTAAATAACCTTGATACTTGGGCAGATTTGAAGGTAAAAAAAGTCATAGATAATAATACAAACTCAAAATGGGGGACTTCTTAAGCAAATATTTAAAAACTTTTGTCATATACCAGACTAAATAATAGAAATACTGAGCTAATTTATCCCTGTATCTTTAGGCAGTCTTCTAAATTACTCCACATAGGTGTGATATCTTTACATAATTCCTGGGGAAAAGATTTCACAGTTTACAAAATAATCCATTGTAATGTTAAGGTACTCTTTTGCCAGAGATGTCTTCATGATTTCTAAATTAGCCTAGAAAGTGTGTTAAAAATGTTTCCATAAAACATCTATCACTAAAAATCTATACAAAGTTTAATCAAGTTGTTCTCTCCTTGAGTCTAAACTCTTTAGCGTGTATCTCAGAGTCATTATTAGGTCCTTAAACAGTATTTATTTATTTAATTAATATTTAAAAATTTTTATAGTGATAAAATATACCAAACATAAAATTTACCATTGTAACTATTTTTAAGTGTACAGTTCAGTGGTACATTCACATTATTGTGCAACCATCACCACCATCCGTCTTCAGAACTTTAATTAATTAGCAATGTATTTTGTTTCATGTAAAAGCAGTACATTTTATTGTAGATAATTAGAAAAGGAAAAGTATAAAGGAAAACAAAATTACCCCAAATCTCAGCATTCAGAGAAAATCAAATCTATATCTACCTTATTGCACATACAGAATTATATCAGACTGTTAAATCCATAGTCTAAAAATTCATCGTGTGTTAGAGATCCTGCTGAGTCTAAAGTGGGATTCAGACTCTGACTATGTCTAATGAAGTGGTGGGGCTTCAAACCCCAGTTGTATATTTTGCACCATTTATCCAACATACCAGTGAGCAAGTCTCAGTAAGAATGGTGTATTCTCAAAGCAATGAGGCATAGGGAAGTAGGGAAACAATTCCTCATCCTGGACATGTGGTTTAGAGCTGAGCCCCAGGGAGAGAGAGTTGCAAGTAGGAGATGAAGGAACACTGGTCTTTAAGAATTTGTTAATGGAGCAAAGATTAGGGACAAGATAATTCCTCCAAATTCTATTTGGAACACAAATAGACATCACAAAAACTTCAGGCAGAGGGCAGTTTGTAATTTATGACTTCTGCAGATTTGGATGCAATATGCCCAAAACAACTGGAGAAAGGCATGGCTTCTTCCAGAGACACTATTATGTTCTGTACCAAAGTGCTGACATTGCTGTTTCTTTCTTTCTGTCTCTCTCTCTGGCCAGGGTATGGTGAGGAGAATGGAAGTGCTAAGGAGGACTACTGATGAAATCTCATCAGACTTTCCTAATTGGAGACTAGCAAGAAATAATTGGAGACTAGCAAGAAATGGTTTATAAGCAAAGGTTATAAAAAGATTAAAAAATTTTGGATATGCATGTTAATGTTAGCACATTTATATACATGTGCCTAGAGACTTGAAAGAACTGATGTTATATTCAAATGTAATTTTAAAATTTCTACATAGAATTTCATTTTTAGATGCCTCATCATTCATTTCTTTTTGTTGAGCTTTTTAGTTGTTTTCAGGTCTTTGAATTTTGATTTGAAAAATATCTTTGAACATGTTGGAAAATTGCACCCTGAAAGATTTTTGACAATATATACCCAACTGTTAGATTAAACCATATGAAATATTAATTGACATTTTAAACTATTAAAAACTGGCAATTACATATGGTTCAATCTAAAATCATGTGTTAAAATGCCATGTTTACTACAACTTAGCAATCTCTGCCGATTTTAATGGAAAAAAGTTATATCTCATCACTTTAATTTTTATTTGATTACTTTTATGATTCTTTTATTCAGGAATCTGGATTGTGTGCTTACCATGTGCAAAACAGTATGATAGGCATAAGGATACAATAAAGACTAAGAACAGAGGGAACTTGTCTTTATGATGTTTATAAGTTTATTAGAGGAAATTATTAATCAAGTATTCTTAATTTAATATATAAAAATGCTATGTCTAACATGTGCTAAGAGAATCTACAAAGTGACATTTAATTTAAATTGGGAGGCTTATGGAACGTTTCCCTGTGAAATGAGATTCAAGCTGTTATCTAAATGAGGAGTATGTTCAACTAATGAGGAATGGGCAGAAGGGAATTTGAGACAGAAGGAAAACTGTGTTTAAGGGCTTTGTGGCAAAAAGATAGCATCACACATTTAGGGACTTGAAAGAGGATCAGAGTGGCTAGAACAAAGATTAGGAAGTTGAGGTATAGTATGAGTTGAAGTTGGACAGGTCAAGGAACCAGGCTATCCAAGGTATTATTATCTGGATTAAGAATATTCTTCTTCTCATAACAGCAATGGGAAAACATTGTAGCATTAAGTAGGCGTGCAGAAACATCTTCTTATATATACTAAGGTGGATTAAGATTGGATGTGGGGAGACCAATTAAGAGGTGTTTTTAGTAGTCCAAGAAAGATATGATAGTAGCTTGGACTAGGGAAGTGGGGGTAGAGTCAGAAAGAAGGTAATAGATTGGGAGCTATTTGAACAACTGAATGGATGCTTGTACTGTTTATTGAAATGGGGAACACTGGAAGAGGAAGAGGTTTGGAGGTAAGATAATGGGTTTGGAGGAGTTTGAGGAGCTTTTCAGACCCCAAGTAGAAATGTCAGGTACACGAGCAGAGCTCAAAGACGGTTTAGAGGATTTTAAGCTGGTGATCCATTTACTTTTTGAGTTTTAAAACATATGTATGTATTATTTCTATCTTATATGTGTACTTACTGTAATTTAAACAAAGTAAAAATGTTATAGAGTAAGATAAACATCTATATCTTCATAACATATAATGTCCAAGATTTATAATTTGTTCAATAAATTTTAATGACCCTGTATGGTAAATTTAAAATGACATGAAAATGTGGCACTATTTTAGTAATTAAAAAATATATCTTTATTTATTCATGTACGTAATGTAATATGTGAGATATACATATCACAAAAAATGAAGGGAGAGTTGAAATGTGAACATGAAGATCATAGATAGGCTATATTTGGGGTGTAGGACAATTACAGGTAAATTTAACTTTCTAATATTTCTATTTTTAATTGTTTTCACTGTGCATGTATGATCCTTATAATGCATGAGGGGAAAATAAGTTTCAGTAAGAGACTGGTATAGAGGATGGATCAGGATCAGAGACTGGGGACTGGAATGAGAATGATTTGTAGAGCTTTTGCCATATGTTACAACTTTGAATTATCTGATTCTCAAGCTATATCCAAAGTTCAGGTGGAAAAAAATACTTTTGGAGGAAATACATTTTATCCTTTTTTGTAGTTTTTTCAATGCAACAAACCAGACCATCTGGAAACTGTGCTCAGATAGAGGTTTTACCCTGAGAATATCATTCACTGAGTTCTGCTTTGGCATATGTCTTTGGCCTACTCAGAGGAATGCTAAGCAAACACCTATGGGAAATCTTCTTTTGCATTTATGACACTGTGGTTGAGGACACTGTCCTCTTAATTACCCATACAAAGAATTTCTTGAAACTCAAATATCAGAAATTCCTAAGCCCTTAAGGAATGTGTATATATTGTTTATACAGGCAGTGTAAACAAATTTACTGATTTTATTTCCTTTTTTGTTTGTTCACTAAGAGGCTCAGAGACATATTTGAAGCTTAACTTTCATAAATGATTGGGACTCTTTGACCTGAATGTCCATGTTATAACTTCACTCCCATCTTGTTTCTATTTTCTCCCTTTCTATTTTTTCCAGTTTTAATTTTTCATTCATTTATATTTGTCTACTTTATTGTATGGATTGTTATGTGTCTTCTATAATTCAAAGGAAAACCAATTAGATAATAGAAAAAATGGAAACTGTTCATTCAAAAGTGAAAAATGAAGCTGTGGGTTTGAATGAGATCACTTAGAAATAGAGAATAAAGTAAGGACAAAATCAGGTCCAGGATTTGGTATTGTGGAACCTATGCATTTAATTACTACATAGAGGCAGAGAATTAGAAATAATTCTAATTATTGAGAATTAATAATGCCATGGAAGAGAGGCTGAGGGGGTAGGAGGTGATCAGGACAGTGGAAGCCAAGAGGCAATAGCCACCTGTGAGGAATACTACTAAAAGGTCAAGGAAGTCGAGGATTAACATGCTCACTGGATTTCTCAATAAGGCTCTTTGGGTAGAGTGTTGGGAAAAGAGTTCAGATTTGAATGTCTTGAGAAGCAAATAACAGGTGAAAAATGGAGATACAGAATATAAGCAATCCATAATTTAATGTTTGTCAGACACTTTTATTTCTTCTTTTGTGAATTGTTTGTTACTTTTGTTCTTTTTATATTAGAGATATATATTTTTATTAGTGTGTAAGAATATGTTATATATTCAGCATTTTTTATACTGTGTCTGTTAAATATGATATAAACTCCTTTTTCTCCCAGTGTTGTTAATGTAACGTTGATATCAACTGGAGTTCTGCTAGTTATCTAAGAGACACTTCTGATTTCACCTTACTTTGTGATAATTTTATGTTTCAGTCATTCAATTAATACACATTTATTGCTTTCATTATGTACTCAGGATTAATTTTATAAGAATTTTCACTTGAATTTGAATTTGTTTGATAGTTTTAATCGAACTTTCACAGCACACTACAGCAGTAATTTTAGTGACTGCAAATGGGATATTTTAAAATCCTTGAATAATAACTACGAATTGTAAAAGGAGCTAAAGATTCATAAAAAATTTTCTAAAAGTAATCTTTTCCAAAGCATAGTTTTAGTTACTGTTTTGCAAAGAATACAAATGTAAACCAGTGTACCTTGGGCTAAGCTCATGCAGTTTATCATCTGGGCTAAATAATGAGTCAAGTCTTATTGTAATAAAGAATATAACTGCATGGGCAGTGGCTCTCCCTAAAGTAGAGAGGAATGAGGAGATTGGCTCAGGCACTAGAATTAAAGACTGATAAAGATGTTTTTTAAAAAAATTTACCGAAGTATTTATAACCATAATATTTAAAGCAATGGTAAAATTTACCACAATACATTTAGATAATTTGTTACCACATTCAGGCCTTATGATTTTTTATGACTATATATTTTTATCTGTCCATAATAAGCTTCAAAAGAAATAGAGGTTCTATGAATACTTTGCATAACAGCTTTATGAGAAGCAAAATTTTTAAAGTATAGCATATAAGATAACTTTTTATCTATTTGGCTAAAAATATAACTTACTTCAGTTAGATTAAATATTTATTTTACTAATTATTTATGTCAGGTGTCCCTGGGTTTGAAGAATATAAAGTATTTTTTGCTGTGTTTGTTAATGCTTTTGAATTATTAAATAAAACATATTAAATTACTTCCTTAAGGTTTCCAGGTAAAAAACAGTGACTGTCACTTAAAAAATTCTTTAAATATTTTAATCAATACTGGACCCTATGCCCTGAAATTGTCCCTTACCATATGTTAATAAACCTTCCTAGAGTTTCTAACTTAACTTCAAAAATGTGCTTAGAAAATGGAAGAAAATATTTTCTATTTTCTAATATCCCTGTATGTCAAGTGGGATATGCCATACATTTTTAAAAATATAATATTTCTATTATAAACTGTTCTATTAATTTTCTAACACCTGCATTCTCAATTAAAACATAGGTAATATATATGTAAGATGTGTTATATATAAAGTAGAGCGAGATTAGAGGCAATTTCACTTGTTAATTTTATTAATTAATTTTATTTAATTAATTTTATTTCTTTTTGTACTCACCTCTGTCCCTACAAAAATGAAGGGGTGAGATACTTGTGGAAAATCAGAGATAAAGGGGAAAGGAAGATTGGCAGTTTCAGAGGCTTTTTTTTTTTTTTTTCCCCGATACGCGGGCCTCTCACTGTTGTGGCCTCTCCTGTTGCGGAGCACAGGCTCCTGACGCGCAGATTCAGCGGCCATGGCTCACGGGTCTAGCCGCTCCGCTGCATGTGGGATCTTCCCGGACCGGGGCACAAACTCGTATCCCCTGCATCGGCAGGCGGACTCTCAACCACTGCGCCACCAGGAAAGGCCTCAGAGGCTTTTAAACTGTGGTTTTATGCTTACTTATCCTAGTTAGTGGCAACTAACCACTGCTCCTTCAATTTAACCCCCTGGGCGTGGCATTTGAAAATTGTTTCTAAAGCTTTATTTCATCAAGACCTCTATGATCACTATTTCAAAATAGTAAACACAGAGGATGGACTTACGGAAAAAAAAAGTAGTTTTTTCTTATTTTTTTCTCATAATCGTGGCTTAATGTAGTAAGAATTAATATTAAGCCTCATTTTACTTTGAACAAGTTCGTTAATATAGAAAAAAAGTGTTTTTTTTTTAATTTTCACAGATGAGGACATTGTTACTTGAAGTTAAAGTGACTTCAACCCCCTCCCCCGGCCTCCATGCATCCCCCTTGCAAGCTGCCAATCATAAAATGAAGACTAAAATCAACTGGTGTGTTTCTTTTTTAGCATAACATTGAATTAAAATGTAACTATCAGTGACAGGTAGAGGTTTACCATTGTGTTAACACAGTATGCATAGTCCATAATGTTCAATATGAGAAAGAAAAAAAACACACAGAAATTTCATAAACTGGAACCCGAGGACAACTGTTGGAGGTCTCTCCAGCTTCTTAAAATTGCTTGAGAATCTCAGAATCCCCACTGTAGATGGGGGGACATTCTAAAAGATTATCTTCAACAGTTATAAAGCGGTGTGCCTCATTTCTTCTTCTTCTTCTTCTTTTTTTTTTTTTTTTTTGCGCTACGCGGGCCTCTCACTATTGTGGCCTCTCCGTTGCGGAGCACAGGTTCCGGACGCTCAGGCTCAGTGGCCATGGCTCACGGGCCCAGCCGCTCTGCGGCATGTGGGATCTTCCCGGACCGGAGCACGAACCCGTGTCCCCTACATCGGCAGGCGGACTCTCAACCACTGCGCCAGCAGGGAAGCCTGGTGTGCCTCATTTCTTAACCACTTATTCTTTGGGCTTTTTGTTGCCCATCATCTGAATGATTTGGATGCCATCTTCCAGACACAGGGTTTACCCATCTCATGGCCTTCACAGATTACTGAAAGTGAAATCTACCTGAAACACTGTGGAAACTGCTAGCTGACGGCAATCATTTGGAGGGAGCTTATTGCCTCTGATGGATCCTCCATAACTGGGAGACCAAACCAGTGTTGGCCTTGGGTCAAGGATGGGTAAGGGGATGGACCAGCAAACCAGAGGGAGGAGAAGGGTGACTTATCATTCATTTCTCTGACAGAATAACGACTGACAGAAGGAAAGCCAAAAAGTACATTTTACAGATAACATAATTTTTGTGGCAATTGCTTGAAGCCATCTGAGAAAATGTGCGAGTACTAAGCGTTTCTAGCTGAGTTTGCCCTACTTGGAATGACAGATTTTCCCCATCTCTCTCATTCACCTTCTTCAGTCCTTCTAGATGCCCTTAATGGGGATCAGGGGGATTAGGGTGGGAGTGGGGAGGCCATAGAAGCAGAAACCAGTTCAGCCATTAGAAGACTACAAATGGGTTAGTGACCTCCTTTCTTCAAGAACTTTTAACTGGTCCCTTTCCTTTTATCAAACCCATTTTGTCACCATTTCCTTTGTAACCTTATCCCACCTCCCAGCTCCTCTCTCCCTCCCCCTCTTCCTCCCTCCCGGTCTTCTCCTCACCTGTCCACTGCAATGGCCGTCATAGAGTAGATGCTGGCGAACACCGCTGTGATAGGAAAGAAGTTCTGGAAGCGACAGTAGTTGGCGCCGAAGTACCACTCGCTGTGAAGCGCATAGATGAAGTTGACCAAGGTGTTGAAGGCGGCCATGGAGGCGTCGGAGAAAGCCAAGTTCACGAGGAAGTAGTTGGTGACGGTCCGCATGCGCTTGTGGGCCAGGATGATCCAGATGACGATGAGATTCCCGAAGACCGCCACGGCCACCACCACGCCGTACGCTAGGGACCAGAGCGCAATGCGCCAAGACGGCTGCACGAACTGGTTGGTGAGGTTGGCCCGGAACTGCGAAGGCGCCGCGGAGGCCGCGGCCAGTCCCAGCGTGGAGGAGGAAGCGGAAAGATTGCCGGCTTGGGCTAGCAGTTGCAGCCACTCGGGGTCAGCCTCTGCCGTGGCTGCCCCAGCCTCGAGCGCGGCACTCGGGTTCCCGGCGTCCGCACCCGCTGTTCCCTCGTCCGTCCAGTTCGCGGCTACGGGGAGCGAGGCCATAGCGATGGGTCGGCAACCCGGTTCCCCTCACTCAACCACTGCCCGCCCGGGCAGTCTCCCTCGAAGTTCTTCTCTGCTTCCCGGTAGCTTGCTGCTCAGTGGACCTCAGCCCCGCCCGAAAGCGGGGTAGAAAGGTACCCACAGCCCTTTCTGGTTAAGGTATGCTTTGAACCTGCAGGTGATGGGGAGAAGGGAGGCACTTTCCCCGAGGAGTCTGTGAACCTAGCAGGCAGGCAGGATGAGACAGTTCGAAAAAGAGATGCTAAGGGCTGTCGCCCGCGGAGAACTCCGGGGTCGCCCCTGCGCGAGTTCCCGGGCACCGGCTGGAGCGCTGAGGATCGGGGGCTGCTGCGAGCTTTATAGTTTGTTATAGTGCCCTGCTTCCGTGACGTTGTGCGGAACTGACGAGCCCCTTCTTGGAATAAGATTGCCCTCCTTTCCTCCACCCCCGCCCTTTGGGTTTCATTCATTCGCTACTCGGCGGGTTGATACACTGAAGGAAGGGCTGCACTTTCTCATACGTAAAATCATTACAAGATTGTTTTTCGTCTTTTAACTTCAAGGTAGTTTGCTGAGGTCCCTGCTTTCAGACATTTACTGTGGACTATTCTTTTCTAAACCAGTTTAACCATTCACCCGTAAAGCAAAGGCACGGTCCCCGGAGATTTTTCAGCTAGGGCTAGAGCATGTGTGGGTGCAGCCTACTGCGGACTGTGGGCACCGAGAGCCGCGCGCTTTGTTAGGTGCCACTGGTTTTTGGAATTTCACTCAACTTTCTGCTGGTGTGTTTCTATTCTCCCTTCTCAGATCCCGTTTCTTCTCGCTCCCCCTTCCCAAATCCACCCATTTCCCCTCTTCTAATCTCTATCACCAGAAATCCGACCCCTTCTCTCCCCCAGGCAGAGAGAGACTATGGTTTTTCCTGGAGGATTCTGCTCAGGTTGGAATGCCATAAAACAATGAGGGTAAATCAGAGATTCCAAGATGTAGATTTTCTTGAAACACAAGGACAAGACTTGAATTTCTTCATTGCTCTGGGATGAAAGTATCCTGTAAGCAATCTAAATACATACACATGGCTATACGGTTTTGGACATTTGGAGCCTTAGTTTTCAGGGCCTGACCATGAGGACAAACTGATGAGGATGCAAGAATAACCTTAATTTCCTGGGCAGAGAGGCAGGCCTGACTTCTGAGCTTTGTGTGAGAGCAGGTGAGCTGGAGTGTTCTGTGGAGTGCAAGCTGGAGCCTATGCTTAGGTGGATCTCACAGACAATTTATCAAGATGTTCTGGGGGGCTTCCCTGGTGGCACAGTGGTTGAGAGTCCGCCTGCCGATGCAGGGGACACGAATTCGTGCCCCGGTCTGGGAAGATCCCACATGCCGCGGAGCGGCTAGACCCGTGAGCCATGGCCGCTGAGCCTGCGCGTCCGGAGCCTGTGCTCCGCATCTGGAGAGGCCACAACAATGAGAGGCCCGCATACCACAAAAAAAAAAAAAAGCTGTTCTGGGGCCAGACTGTCTTTTATTAGTCTCTTGAGGGGCAGGTGAGAAGAGATTTAGGGTTACATGTATTTTAGCAATCCCCCCAAAACACTTGAACTCTTCCCCCCCCCACTTGAACTCTTTGAGCTTTGATTTCCTCACTTGAAAATGAAGATGTTTTTAAAAATCTAATTTTCAGGGTAATGATGGCAATGAGTAGTTTCAACAGCCTTTCGACAATACCAGACAGGAGGGAGACCTCAATAAATGTTAGTGCCCTTCTCTCTTGTTACAATGTGCATTTCATCTAAACATTTTCAGGTAAGATGTATTGGAGAGCAAGTTTTATTTGCTTCAAGAGAAAGTAGCTTGTGATTTCTGAACACTGTATTCTTTAGTTTCCCAGTTAAGTACCTATTCTTTAAAAACCCAGATTATTGCATAAGTGGACTTAGGGTGATTGGTAATGAATAATAGTTTCCTTCTTATAGTTCTTATGACAAAAAGGTAGTGTACATAAGTAAGTTTCAGGCAACCTGATAATAATTCTGTGGACACAACCCTACTTCAAAATAAATGCATGCTGAAAATGATAATTATCAAAGGTTATTATTTGCTATTTCTTCCCAGAAAGACCTGCAAAAACATGTGATAAATCATAAGTTAACAGACTCCACACTTCCTGCTTATTCTAAATTAAATCATTTTCTTTTGAAAGGCAAATTACTTCTTTCTGTTAATTCACCATCTTGGGGAATTACTTGAGTTACAAGTGAAAGCCTCTTTCTTCCCTAATGAAATCAATGGATAATTGTTAAAAAAAATTCCTTTGTATGAAACACACCATTTATCAAGATTAGGAAATGGGTCATGATGTGGTTTGGTAATTATGCATATTTTGATCAAATATTTACAGTTGTAAACTTAGTGGTGTGGAAATCTATTCAGTTTACACTGCTGTTTTACTTATCCATACAGAGCATTATAAGTTGTGATTTTGTCCTCATTGGACTTAAACATGAGTAGAAGATATGACAAAAATTGATTGGTGATAGAATTAGAAGAAGTTACAATGAAAGGCGTTTAAACAGTTGTTTTCTTTCAGAGGAAGAGAGGGATCCAGCTCATGGCTTTCCTTTTAGATCTGCCTTACGTAGAGAGACTTTCCCTGTGTCCCAGTAGAGTAGTTACTGTTTATGCGTTGCTTCAGTCATTCCTTCAATGTGTATTGCGTGTACTTCCTTCCAAATCTGTACCAAATACTAGGGATGTAGCAATGAGACAGCCAGATACAAACCCTGTCCTCATGGAGCCTGTAGTCCAGTAGTGTTTTTGACATTAAAGCAAGTGTTAAGGGTAGTAGAATAGGAAGATGCAGAGAAAAATGGGAGTACGTAACTAAGTAGGAGGATGTGTGTCTACTGGATTCTGTTAACTTCGCTTAAAACATAAAATGAAGTGCCAGAAAGATAGACTCAGCAGAAACTTATGCCTTGAAAAACGGGAAGGTTTAGGAGATAATGGTTAAGGAGGAAGTTTCCCAACTAAGAGAATTTGGCGAATAATCTGGCCATAGTAGCTCCAGAATCTGAATCTTGCTCTTATCTGAGCCTACTCTTCTTCTTTCCTAATTCTTTCTCACCCTCTTTCACTTACCGTAAGAACTCCAAAAGCCTTAGCCTTGGACCACTGAGGAAAGGAGCAGGGAGGCTGAGAAAATGTTAACCCACTAGAAGGTAACTTAGAGAGAATCCTGTACTCCCACATTTAAAACCTGGGATTGTGTGTGAGTATGCACCTATGGAAATGTGTGAGGATCCTGGAAAATAAGCCAAGCATGGTATCCTAGGAGACATTAATAGGTTTTAGATAATAGTGTGTAAATCTTGGTTTCACTGAATAATTGTAATACAAATTATGATCATTTATGTGAGTGCTTGCAGTTTATTCCTAATGACCAAGAAATGTTTGCCTATTTTATTATGCATAATAGATTACATTTCTTCCAAATGTTATTTACTCTCCATATTTTTGCTTAGAATACATACTGGTGATGTGCGCCAGTAATTTACTACAATTTATATTAATAGATTGGATGCTGGTCATATATTAATTATTTTTTCCTCTTTTACAACTCAGGAAACGATCTGGCATATTTCATGCTTGTATTTTTATTTTAACAGGCCTCCTAAAAATAAACATATCAGGGTAGAATTTCAGGTAGTGTTGCTGGCTAGTGAAAGAGTTATTTTCAGAAAGAAAAAGTCAAATTTCCACATTTCTGTCTCTGACAATAATCTTCCATGTGACAGTTCTCCCACACTTTTAGCTTCAGTATGTTCATTGTTTCCCACTATGTTGAGATATTTTTTTCTTTTTACCAATGTTAGATCCTGATAGTCCACTCTTTGCTGCTTGCTTTATTTTTTACCTTTATTATTTCATCGTACCTGCTTTGCAGTTACACTGGGTCATTTCCACCCTCTGAGTTATGGACTCCAACAATCAGGCTGCTGAGTATTGCTGACAATCAACAATCGATCATCTCCACTTAATTGTGTAGACAGCTACTTAGCAATTCTCGCTGTCTACCAGACCCTCTTTCCATGTGGGCCTGTGATCGGTTCTCAGCTGTTCTGCAATTCTCTTTCTTCTCCATCTTCCTCTCTATGCTCAGCAAATGATGTTATTTACAGTTTATCTGATAAAAGTAAGACCACCAGCCAAGAACTTCACATTTCTGTGCATTTCATCCATCTTCAAGTCATTTATTATTATCTCTGTGAAAGATCCTTGCTGGGTACAGTAATATCGGTTGTAGGCTTTTCCCTTTCATCACTTTAATTATCCTGCCATTCCCTTCTGGCTTGCAGAGTTTCTGCTGAAAGATCAGCTGTTAACCTTATGGGGATTCCCTTGTATGTTATTTGTTGCTTTTCCCTTGCTGCTTTTAATAGTTTTTCTTTGTATTTAATTTTTGATCGTTTGAATAATGTGTGTCTTGGCATGTTTCTCCTTCAATTTATCCTGTATGGGACTCTGTGCTTCCTGAACTTGATTGACTATTTCCTTTTCCATATTAGAGAAGTTTCCAACTGTAATCTCTTCATATATTTTCTCAGACCCTTTATTTTTCTCTTCTTCTTCTGAGACCCCTATAATTCGAATGTTGGTGCATTTAATGTTGTCCCAGTGGTCTCTGAGACAGTTTTCAATTCTTTTCAATCCTTTTTCTTTATTCTGCTCTGCGGTAGTTATTGCCACTATTTCATCTTCCAGGTCACTTATCCTTTCTTCCGCCTCTGTTATTCTGCTATTGATTCCTTCTAGAGAATTTTTACTTCCATTTATTGTGGTGTTCATCGTTGTTTGTTTGCTCTCTAGTTCTTCTAGGTCCTTGTTAAATGTTTCCTGTATTTTCTCCATTCTATTTTCAGGATTTTGGATCATCTTTACTATTATTACTCTGAATTCTTTTTCAGGTAGGCTGCCTATTTCCTCTTCATTTGTTTGGTCTGGTGGGATTTTATCTTGCTCCTTCATCTGCTGTGTGTTTCTCTGTCTTCTCATTTTGCTTAACTTACTGTGTTTGGGGTCTCCTTTTCATAGGCTGCAGGTTCGTAGTTCCCATTGTTTTTGGTGTCTGCCCCCAGTGGGTATGGTTGGTTCATTGGTTGTGTAGGCTTCCTGGTGGAGGGGACTGGTGCCTGTGTTCTGGTGGATGAGGCTGGATCTTGTTTTTCTGGTAGGCAGGACCAAGTCCGGTAGTGTGTTTTGGTGTGTCTGTGAACTTATTATGATTTTAGGCTGCTTCTCTGTTAACGGGTGGGTTTGTGTTCCTGTCTTGCTAGTTGTTTGCCATGGGGTTTCCAACACTGGAGCTTGCTGGTCGTTGAGTGGAGCTGGGTCTTAGCATTGAGACAGAGATCTCTGGGAGAGCTCTCAGCAATTGACATTATGAGGGGCCCGGAGGTCTCTGGTGGACCAATGTCCTCAACTCGGCTTTCCCACCTCAGAGTCTCAGGCCTGACCCCTGCCCAGAGCAGCAAGACCCTGTTAGCCACATGGCTCAGAAGAGAAGGGGGTGGGGGGGAAAGGAAGAACGAAAAAAATTAAAATAAAATAAAGTTATTAAAATAAAAAATTGAAAATATTATTAATTTTAAAAAGAGTAATAGAAAAAGGAGAGAGCAACCAAACCAATAAACAAATCCACCAATGATAACAAGCACTGAAAAGTATACTAAAAAAAATGGAGAGACAGAACCCTAAGACAAATGGTAAAAGCTAACTATACAGAAAACGTCACTCAAAGAAGCATACATATACACTCACAAAAAGAGAAAAAGGAAGAAAAAAATAAAATATATATATATAAAGAAAGGAAGGGAGCAAGCAAATCAATAAACAAATCTACCAGTGAGAATAAGCTCTAAATACTAAACTAATATAAACATAAAGCCAGGAACAAATTAGATGCAGAAAATAAACCCCAAGTGTACAGATGCTCCCAAAGTCCACCGCCTCAATTTTGGGATGATTAGTTGTCTACTCAGGTATTCCACAGATGCAGGTTACATCGAGTTGATTGTGGAGATTTAATCCGCTGCTCCTGAGAGAAATTTCCCTTTCTCTTTGTTCGCACAGCTCCTGGGTTTCAGCTTTAGATTTGGCCCCGCCTCTGCGTGTAGGTCACTTGGGGGCGTCTGTTCTTCGCTCAGACAGCATGGGGTTAAAGGAGCAGCTGGTTCGGGGGCTCTGGCTCACTCAGGCGGGGGGGACGGAGGGGTATGGAATTCAGGGCGAGCCTGCGGCTGCAGAGAACGACGTGACGTTGCAACAGCCTGAGGCACTCCGTGTGTTCTCCCGGGGAAGTTATCCCTGGATCCCGGGACCCTGGCAGTGGCGGGCTGCACAGACTCCTAGGAGGTGAGGTGTGGATAGTGACCTGTGCTTGCACACAGGCTTCTTTGTGGCTGCAGCAGCAGCCTTAGCGTCCCATGCCTGTCTCTGCTGTCCACGCTGATAGCCACGGCTCGCGCCCATTTCTGGAGCTCATTTAGTCAGTGTTCTTGAGTCCCCTCTCCTTGCATCCCCGAAACAATGGTCTCTTGACTCTTAGGCAGTTCCAAACTTTTTCCCGGACTCCCTCCCGGCTAGCTGTGGCGCACTGGCCTCCTTCAGGCTGTGTTCACTCAGCCAACCCCAGTCCTCTCCCTGGGGTCTGATCTCCGAAGCCTGAATCTCAGCTCTCAGCCACCCTCTGACCCTGGCGCATGAGCAGACAAGCCTCTCAGGCTGGTGAGTGCTGGTCAGCGCTGATCCTCTGTGCAGGAATCTCTCCACTTTGCCCTCTGCACCCCTGTTGCTGCGCTCTCCTCCATGGCTCCAAAGCTTCCCCCCCGCGCCACCTCCCCTGTCTCCGCCAGTGGGTTTTCCTAGTGTGTGGAAACTTTTCCTCCTTCACAGCTCCCTCCAAGAGGTGCGGGTCCTGTCCCTATTCTTTATCTCTGTTTTTCCTTTTTTCTTTTACCCTACCCAGGTACGTGGGGAGTTTCTTCCCTTTTGGGAAGTCTGAGGTCTTCTGCCAGTGTTCAGTAGGTGTTCTGTAGGAATTGTTCCACATGTTAGATGTATTTTTTGATGTATTTGTGGGGAGGAAGGTGATCTCCACATCTTACTCCTCTGCCATCTTGAAGGTCCCTCTCATATTTTTCTTCCTTTCCACATTGTATTCTTTGGCAGTTCTCACTATGTGCAGCCCATAATTATGAATTGGAGTTATGCTTCACCTCCTTGAGGGCAGAATAGCTACATAAATTATTTGGAATTCTTCTCCATGGGGTATTTTTCTTATCACCCATGTATTTATTTATTAAATTATTTATTTATATCAGTATTGAGTCATGGATATTTATTTTATACTTTGGGTTATAATTTAGTACCACTTCATCTTTATTTTTTGCTCAAATTATTCCAGCTTTGGCCATTGAGCTCTTTTAGTTGGCTTCTCTGTCCCTTTGAATTACCACTGTTGTGTTATTATTATTATTTTTCAGCGTTTTCTTACTTTCTGGCACTATAAGATGGTCTAGCGTCATCAGGTATATTTCCTGCCCCACCTTAAGAATCAGACATTTATCTGAGGAGCCCTGTTTCTTTTGACTGGAGAATGGTATTAGAAACTAAAATCTGGGCTCTGAATGTGTTTATTGCTACTGGGCTATTCTTGCTTCTAGACCCTCTTAGAGGACAGAGGAAGCAAGTATATGTGTAAATACTAGCCTTTGTATATACCCACTTTGACAAATATTTCTATGTGTATCCATCTTTCTCCCTATTAGTCTAAATATGTATTAGTATTAATGTCTCTAACTCTAATCTAGTACTGCATGGATCTTTCTAGCCTTCTCTTTGCTTGTCTATAATGTTCCATTCCAACTGTGATAAACCTGGAATTCACCATCAGACATTAATTTACTTAATTGTTCAATTCCATTATATTTGTATAGTGATTTCAGAATTGCTAACTTGTCTGTGAGAAAACAATTAGAGTACAGGTGCTATGTGTACTTTCTTTTACCTTTAAACAATTTCCAGTCATTTCCAAAGTTGCTTAGCTCAGAGCTTTCTCTTCCACCCTCATAAATGAGGTTATTTAATACATTTTTTAATACAGTTAGATTCTTTTGTCACAGTCTGCATTCCATTGTGGGATTCTCCCAAACTTGTAAATGATTTTAAAATTTAATTTGCATACATTAAGATTTATTCTGTGGTTGTACATAATCATGGGTTTAGACAAATGCAAAGAGTAACGTTATCCAGTATTACAGTATTACGTATAATAGCTTAACCACTCTAAATATCCTTCTTCCACAAAACCCTGAAAACCACTGCAACCACTGATCTGTTTATCAAATTTGTAGTTTACCTTTTCCAGAATATCATAAAAATGAAATCCCATGGCACTTTCAGGCTGAATTCCTTCACTTAGCAACATACATTTAAATTCATCCATGTTTTTGTGAGGCATGATATATTCACTTATTCCTTTTTATCATTGAATAATATTCCATTGTGTGGATGTCTCACAGTTTGTTTATCCATTTTCCTGTGGATGGACATCTTGATTTCTTCCAGTATTTGGTGATTATGAGTAAAGCTGCTATAAACATTTATATTCTGGCTTTCATGTGGATATGAGTTTTCAAATCAGTTGTGGAAGTACCTAGGATTGCCATTGCTGGATCATGGTAAGAGTATGTTTAGCATTGTAAAAAATTCCCAAACTGTCTCTCAAAATGGCTGTACCATTTCACATTCCCACCAGCAAGGAATGAAAGTTCTTATTGCTCTGCATCCTTGCCAACTATTTTTAGCTTTTCGTATTGTAGTTATTCTAACATATATGTAATGCTTTATTTTTGGCGGGGGGGGGGGGCGGATCTGGAATCTGAGTAGCTAAGTCACGTGGTTGCTGCATGCCTGTGTGACTGATCTCCAAAAAGAACTCAAGACATCAAGGCTTGAATGAGATTCCCTTGTTGGCATCACTCCTCATGTGTTCTCACATATTTCTGGGAGAATTAAGTGTAGCCCTGCATGAATCCCTGGGGGAGGACACCTGGAAGCATGTGCCTCTTTTCTTCAGGGCTTTGCTCCATGTATCTTTTCATTTGCTGATTGTTATCTGTATTCTTTCACTGTAATAAACTTACTGTGAGTATAACAGCTTTTCCTGAGTCCTGAGAGTCCTTCTAGGGAATCATGGAGCTTGAGGGTCGTCATGAGGACTCTTTCACAAGCCCTTAGCATTAATCGTAATATTTTGATTTCTGATAACTTCAACATATGTGTAATATTTGAGTCTAGTTCAGATGATTGTGTTGTCTTTTCTGATTGTGTGTTTTCACCTTTTTGCATGCCTTATGATTTTTTGTTGAGAGCTGTACATGTTGTATTGAGTAATAGGAAATAAAATAAATAGGCCTTTAGTGTGAAGATTTATGCTCATCTGTCTTGTAGTCGGACTGTGTTTAATGTTTGTTGTAGCTATAGGTACCACAGTCTTCAAATTCCTCTAATGTCCTCATTTTTGTCTTCTCTCCTGTCCTAGAGGCTTCTCTATGTATTGCTCCTCAGAGAGAGTCAGCTTTGCAGCTCTTTCAGTTGTAATTACTATTACTATAGTGGAGCCCTTTTACAGGGATGGTAAGGTGTCGGGGAGGGAAAACTTTCTATAATCCTTTGATTATTTCTCAGTCTTTTAGTGGGACTTTGCCTCCAGCTGTGGTCTTCACAGTGTTCTTGATCCTCTTCCAGTTTATAGTTTCTTTTTTTTTAAACTTTGTCGCCTATTCCCTTCCTGTCTAAAGAATTCCTAATTTATATCCTTAAAGCCCTGTCCCCTGTCAATTATAGTTTTTCCCTGTAGTTGAGACAGGAAGGTAGTAAGGGCTGGAGCAGGCAGGATTCCCTTTATTGAGCTGAAATAGGATTTCAGAATTGTGCTTCAAAGTTCTTTCACCTGGAGAGACAGCTTCTGTCTGGAGAAGGTTTGGGGAGTGTTTCACAGTGGTCACTCTTCTCCTCACTCTGACAGAACCACAACAGGATCTTTCCTGTAGCCGTGCAATGAATACCTGGTAGGATTCTTGGAGGGGAAGCCCATGAAAGTGCGTGTTCCTCTAAAACTATAGCCCTACTCTTATGCTAGTCCATCCTCAGTCTCCAGCAATTCTTACCATACGTATCTTCAGCGTTATAGCTCTGTATGCTTCTGCTCCAGATAAGCAAATCTTGGTTGTCGTATCTCTCTGTATACACATCTCTTTCCACATTTCAGGGTGGCATTTGCCCTATGACCTCAATTCTCTGATAGGTCTAAACAAAGTTATCAAATTTCTGCTTGTGCAACTATTTCTCATTATAAGGATGGGAGTGAAGACTTCCAAGATCTTTGCATGTCAGAGCTGAAACTTGAAGTCTACTGATAAATTTTTAGAACATCTATTTCATATATTTCTGCCATGCTTTTGTGTACTGTCAAATTAATGATTCTTGCTATGTATTATTTTTAAAGGAATGCATATCTAGCAATATTAAAGTATTTCATAGTGTATTCAATAAACATTGTCATGCTTTAAAATGATTAAGTGAAATTAAAATAGATCATATTTTATACAGGATTATTAAAAATCTAGAAGTGTCTTCTAGAAAGTTTATGTTGAATTGTGTAAACTTGAAATAGAAACAAAAAAGGCACTGTGTGTTTTAGTACTTTGTTATACTTGCAAGGCAGGAAAAGGAATGGACAGGGTTGCTTGGTGAGAAATATAACTAGAGTTTTCAAATGTGGGTAGTCCAAAGGGAGCAAATGCAGTTTTTTTATTTGGATAGCATTTTGACAATACTATGCCAGATGGAAGACTGCAAGATGTAATTGCACACAGTAGCAAGAAGGTTAAGAGCAATGCAGGACTCACCATATAAACAAAAATTGTAATGGTCAAGGGAAAATGATACCAAATCTTGGTGGATAAAGCCCAGCCTGCTGAAGATCCACTGCTCCAAAAATGGTCTATTGAGGGTGCCCACTCTTGCCACTATTATTCAACATAGTTTTGGAAGTCCTAGCCACAGCAATCAGAGAAGAAAAAGAAATAAAAGGAATCAAATTGGAAAAGAAGTAAAAGTGTCATTGTTGGCAGATGACATGATACTACACATTGAAAATCCTAAAGATGCCACCAGAAAACTACTAGAACTAATCAATAAATTTAGTAAAGTTACAGGATACAAAATTTATACACAGAAATCTCTTGCATTCCTATACACTAACAACAGAATATCAGAAAGAGAAATTAGAAAACAATCCCATTCACCACTGCAACAAAAAGAATAAAATACCTAGGAATAAACCTACCTAAGGAGGCAAAAGACCTGTATACGAAAAACTATAAGACACTGATGAAAGAAATCAAAGATGACACAAATAGATGGAGAGATATACCATGTTCTTGGATTGGAAGAATCAATATTATGAAAATGATGATACTACCCAAAGAAATCTACAGATTCAATGCAATCCCTATCAAATTACCAATGGCACTTTTCACAGAACTAGAACAAAAAATTTTGTAATTTGTATGGAAACACAAAAGACCATGATTAGCCAAAGCAATCTTGAGAAAGAAAAAGAGCTGAAGGAGTCAGGCTCCGTGACCTCAGACTATATGACAAAGCTACAGTAATCAAGACAGTATGGTAGAACTTCCCTGGTGGTGCAGTGGTTAAGAATCCACCTGCCAATGCAGGGGACACAGGTTCGATCCCTGGTCTGGGAAGATCCCACATGCCGCAGAGCAACTAAGCCCATGCACCACAACTACTGAAGCCTGCACGCCTAGAGCCCATGCTCCACAACAAGAGAAGCCACTGCAATAAGGAGCCCATGCACTTCAACGAAGAGTAGCCCCCACTCACCACAACTAGAGAAAGCCTGTATGCAGCAACAAAGACCCAACGCAGCCAAAAAAGACAGTATGGTACTGGCTCAAAAACAGAAATATAGATCAATGGAACAGGATAGAAAGTCCAGAGGTAAACCTACACATATATGGTCACCTTATCTTTGATAAAGGAGGCAAGAATATACAATGGAGAAAAGACAGCCTCTTCAATAAGTGGTGCTGGGAAAACTGGACAGCTACATGGAAAAGAATGAAATTAGAACACTCCCTAAAACTGTACACAAAAATAAACTCAAAATGGATTTAAGACCGAAATGTAAGGCCAGACACTATAAAACTCTTAGAGGAAAACATAGGCAGAACACTCTATGACGTAAATCACAGCAAGATCCTTTTTGACCCACCTCCTAGAGAAATGGAAATAAAAACAAAAATAAACAAATGGGACCTAATGAAACTTAAAAGCTCTGGCACAGCAAAGGAAATTGTAAACAAGATGAAAAGACAACCCTCAAAATGGGAGAAAATATATGCAAACGAAGCAACTGACAAAGGACTAATCTCCAAAGTATACAAGCAGCTCATGCAGCTCAATATCAAAAAACAAAGAATCCAATACAAAAATGGGCAGAAGACCTAAATAGACATTTCTCCAAAGAAGATATTCAGACTGCCAACAAACACATGTAAGGATGCTCAACATCACTAATCATTAGAGAAATGCAAATAAAAACTACAATGAGGTATCACCTCACACTGGTCAGAATGGCCATTATCAAAAACTCTACAAACACTAAATGCTGGAGAAAAGGAAACCCTCTTGCACTGTTGGTGGGAATGTAAATTGATACAGCCACTATGGAGAACAGTATGGAGATTCCTTAAAAAACTAAAAATAGAACTACCATATGACCCATCAATCCCACTACTGTGCGTATACTCAGAGAAAACCATAATTCAAATAGACACCTGCACCGCAATGTTCATTGCAGCACTATTTACAATAGCCAGGACATGGAAGCAACCTAAATGTTCATCAACAGAGGAATGGATAAAGAAGATGTGGTACATATATAAAATGAACTATTACTCAGCCATAAAAAGAAAGAAATTGGGTCATTTGTAGAAATGTGGATGGACCTAGAGACTGTCATGCGGAGTGAAGTAAGTCAGAAAGAGAAAAACAAATATCATATAATAATGCATATATGTGGAATCTAGAAAAATGGTGTAGATAGATGATCTTATTTACAAAGCAGAAATAGAGACACAGGTGCAGAGAAAAAATGTATGGATACCAAGGTGGTTTGGGAGATGGGGATTGACATCTATACACTATTGATATTATGCATAAAATAGATAACTAATGAGAACCTGCTGTATAGCACAGGGAACCCTACTCAATGCTCTGTGGTGACCTAAATGGGAAGGAAATCCTAAAAAGAGGGGATATATGTATACATATAGGTGATTCACTTTGCTGTACAGTAGAAACTAACACAACACTGTAAAGTAACTATACTCCAATAAAAATTTAAAAACAAAAAACA
Organism: Orcinus orca; assembly: GCF_937001465.1. Lineage (NCBI taxonomy): Eukaryota > Metazoa > Chordata > Mammalia > Artiodactyla > Delphinidae > Orcinus > Orcinus orca. Next base: position 119,430,428 of record NC_064562.1, read on the forward strand.
ACAAAAAAATGGCCTATTGGCTAAGCCATCTTATCTGTGGCTCAGTGCGCTTTATAATTCTTAGATGTGTTTCACAAGCAGACATATCTGTTCAATAAAGAAATATCATTTTGTAATGTAAGGCATTTTGATTTTTTAAATTTGATATAATTTCAGTTTCATTTTTATATTTGAAACTTTACTACTATCTACTAATTAATAATATCCTTAGCCACTAGATTTAGTATATTCAGAATATTTCAGGCAACAATTTTCTGTATTATAAATTGATTTTTTGAAAGTAAATTCATCTTTTCTAGTTTTTCAGAGAAAGAATGCTATTTCTAGCAACTGATGTTCAGAAAATATCTTATGTAAAGTGAGTCCTTTGTTTTGAATCAGACTGGCTGGCAGGATTTTTTTTCTCTTACCTTCCAAGTTATTTAAACATACTCAAAAAGTATTGTTCAAAAGGTATTTAACATGAAATGGAACAATCCATTCGTTGATATTCTTTCAGTGAGGAGTCTTTATAGTTGCTATCTTTATTTCTTTAACCTGGGATTTTGTGACAACCTGAGGATTTTGTTCTTTTCCATAATTAAACAAAATTTTTATTAGCTATATTAGGAAAATTGTTATTATATTAATAGCTATGTTTTAGCCTATTTTAGAAGTTCTTACTCTCATATTTGTCATTGTCAGTAATACTAAAGTTTCCTTCCTCTTTTAAATACTAGCTCTAATAAGAAATCACGAACTATAACTGGTTCTAAATGGAAAATGGAGACCAGCTGGGCATTAATATGTACTTTTTTTCTGAAGTTTATAGGAGTTGTTAAAGGATACCACATATATTTCAAGGTCCAATTCAGGGCCAGTCTCTTCCATAAGGTTATTTGCTCCTAGAGTAGTTTTCACTGATACCTACACTTCCTAAAATTCATTCAGACTCATAGTGTATTTCCAAAATTTGGCAATTAATTTATTTGCTCTTTAATATGATCTATATTATTCATATATTGTAATGCTATATCTTTGTGACAGATGACATTTTACAAAGATGGCTACACTAATATTTCCCATCCTGTGTGTTCTTTGACAATTTGATCTTGACACCCTTCTCATCCTCTTTCCTTGAATTCTAAGTGGGCTTTTGAGTCAATTATAATGAATAGAATGCAGTGGAAGTAATACTGCACGACTACAAAGGCTATGTCAGAAGAGGTGATGAACTTGCCACTGGGACATTCGCTTTTGGAGCCCTGAAATGCTATTTAAGAAGTTGGATTACTCTGAAGCAGCCATGTTATGAGGCCTTATGAAGAGGTCATGGGGAAGTCTCAGCTGAGGTCCCACAAGACAGCCAGAATCCACTGCCAGACATATGAGTAAATAAATTTTTGGTTGATTCCAGCCTCAGGCTGTTGCTACAGATTGTCAGATTTGAAGTCTGATTGAGCCATGATTGCAAGTTGTTGGAGCTGCTGAATTAGAAGGTCATGCACAAAGGTGTGGAGCGCTCCTTCCTTTTGTGGTGAAGAGCCCAGACTGTTCCCACACAGGATAACACCCAGCCATCTTACTTACCTTTTACTCTCTTCTTCAAGTTACTAAGAAGATTCTGGTAAATTTTAAAGATTCAGACCAAGACCTAGAAGGGAGAGAAGTTCCTTAAATCCCCTACTTAAGCCATTATGCTAGCTCATCTCTACATTATTCCTAAAATCAGAGTTTGATACTCAAATCCAAGTGGACTAGACTGTGTTTTGTTTTCTTTTGTCATTCATTTTCCTGTGCTTTCAACTCTCCTGAATCCTTCCCTCTCTTGAGGGAAGGAGTATGAGTGCCAGAATTTAACTGGCCTTTGTGGGTCCATTCGTCCAATATTACTTACTAATTCTAATTTTCTAGAGTAGGCAGAGATGGTCCATTAACTTCTAAGAGAACTCACAAACTACTGGTTAATTAGTTGAACATCAGCCACCAAAGTGTATTACTTGGAAAACAATTGGTAATAATAATAGGAATGACAAAAATAATAGCATCTGGAATTTATTCAGAATTTTATATGTGCTGGCCCCTTTCTAAACCCTCTGCCTGTGTTCTATCTTTTAATAGTTCCGTCACACTTGTGAGGTAGATATTAGATAATATTTCAGAGGGTATATTTCTATCTCGGACATGAGAAAGCTAAGGAGCAATAATTTGTTCTAGGTCACACAGCTAGTAAGCAATGGCTCCAGAATAAACCCAGGTATCTGACTGGAAGAAAGTACTTCCTCAACCTACATTTTGCTGAACCTGGAAGTAAATTGCTTGGGAAGGTTGGATTTTTGTTGTTGTCAAGGATTATTCATATATTTAAAGACATTCATGGTTACTAGAGTCTTATCCTATTGGAAGACTAAATTTGAGAGTAAGAAAATACTTTCACTTATGAAGTGTTTTCATTATTGAAAACTCAGATTTAAAAATTTTTAGCATAAAGCATATAAAGTCCTTTAGTATAAAGGACTTTACTGAATAAAGGAGTTTACCCAGACATAAACATAAAACCATTTTGTTTAGTGTAAGTCCAATTTTTTGATCCTTTAGTTTATATCTTTTGGTCTGTGATGTTTCACTTCACAGGTGTTAGTACCTTTGATTGACCTAGCAAAAGGATTTTTGTCAAGCTCAGCATGAAGATAATATTTATTCATATATTCCAACTATAGAGTTGAGCAAATTTAGACACAGAACATAGAATGGAGTTACTTGGAGGCAAGAGATAACTATATAAAATACATACTCATCCACCGCAATAAACTAGTTAGCCCTGATTAAATATCTTATCGATTAAGCTGAGATGCCAAATAAAAAGATATCACAAGATTATATATTCTGGGGCTTCCCTGGTGGCACAGTGGTTTAGAGTCCGCCTGCCAATGCAGTGGACATGGGTTCGTGCCCTGGTCCGGGAAGATCCCACATGCCGCAGAGCGGCTAGGCCCGTGAGCCATGGCCTCCCGGAGCCTGTGCTCCGCAACGGGAGAGGCCACAACAGTGAGAGGCCCGTGTACCGGAAAAAAAAAAAAAAAAAGATTATATATTCTGGTTCTTTTTTCAACTGTAAATATTGCTGCATGCCACAATATATTGACCACTGATCACAGAGGCTGCTTTTTGTCATTTGTCCCACAAACTAATTTAAAATTGTCACTGAGCATTAAGTAATGTCATGTCAGAGACTTTGAGAGACTGTTTTTTCTGTACTACATGGAAACACTTGCAAGTTTTCTCTGTATTTTTTTGACTATTTGTAGTCCTAGTAGACTTATTTGTTAATGCATAACATGGTTTTGAGGAAAATTTGAGAAATGATTACTGCATATACAATTAAAAGGAGAACTGTTATTAGTAGAATGCTTTGATTATAAATAACATTAATTCAAGGACTTAATAGATACCTAAAGAAATAAAAATTTGAAATTACATGTAAAAATGTTCAAAGGCAAAATTTCAAAATAATGATATTGATATAGTACTTTTTCATAATAAAAACCAGGGTGCACAATTGTATATTTTTGATAGAGTGATAAATTGTCTTACATTTACTTCATTTTAAAGGCTCTACATATGTAAGAGATTTTGTACAATTCATAAACTGAAAGATATTGTTAATTTAAGTACCTACCAGAGATGTAATAAGTGAAGAGACTGGTGATCAACAGTTGTGAAGTTTCAACAAGAACATTTGCCTGAATAACCAATTTTAAATTGGCTTCTCTGCTCCCATTTTCTCTAGAACTCATAATAGGGCTATTATTTGCACTTTAAGTTTAAAGTAAGAGATGAGACAGAAATGATTGCACCCCTCGTTGTGTGTGAGAACTGTCTTACTTTTAAAGTGGGAAGCTTTATTCCAGCTCCATTTGGAAAGTTAGACTAGAAAAGCATTTCGTGTCAGTCTTCCCCAGTCTTTCCTCCTCCAATGACGCAGATTTACTGTACTTCCTTACTGCTCTCTGAACTCTCATTTTCTCTCCACTTGCATTATTCTTTTTCTCTTCTCTGTTTATTCACTCCACTTGTCCTCATTATATACATCTTTATCTTTGAAAATAATTCATTATAATAAAACAATTCAAGCATTATTTTATATGTACTACTATAAAAAGAGAGAAAATAATTATTCTTTAGTATTGCATATGGAATAATAGCATGAACACAAAGCATTGCTGTTAATCGTTAGAGGTAGCTGGTGGGGATAAAAAAGAAGCTCAGGGAAGTGAAAGGATATTGAATTGTAGATTGTATTTGGCTCTCTGGCGTAACACAATATTGGTCTATTGATAATAGTGAATAAGCAAAATAATAAGTTAGTATATTGATTATAGTAAATCAAAATTTGAAGAACTTAAAATTTTAATGAATTCCAGTTAATGCTTTATTTGATGCTGCTAATTTAGGATTTTTTTCCCTTATTTCCAATTAATATGACGTTATTGGCATAATTACTCTTTTCTTACAGATGTTGAATACAATTTAAATAACCACAGTGTTCTGACAGCGGTAGTTCTCCAAGTCTTTCTGATTGTCGAAACAGGCAGCAAGTTTTTATTGTTCCCAGAATAGCCAGAATATTCTAAAGGTAATGATGAGGAAATCAGGTTTGTTTAATCTGGTGTGAGTCTCACAATGTATTAGTTTATTGAAGCATTGCATCCATTCAGGTAGTATTCATTAGATGTCTCATGTGGTGTGGTAGAGATGCAGTGCATGGCATAGCAATGCCTACCCTCTTGAAACAAGAATGATGAACATCCAGCAGGCAGTCACAATTGGGAGGATTATCACAGGGTTACATGTAAGGTTGAGTTACATGTAAGGTTGGGGAATAGTCTATGACTTCTACAGAGGGCCTAAAACAAATTTCATGATGTCACAATTCTTGGCAAAGATTCTAGGAAAATTTTTTTCTAAAACTTTTAAACAAAAAGCAGGATATTTTAAACTTTAAGTTATGTAAATGCTACAAAGCAGTGATAGAATTACAAATAAAACATGAATTGACATTACCATATACTTAGCATAACATTATAATGCACAACAAAGGAAGAAATTGTTTCTAAAAGATATTTCATAAGTTTTATAAACTGTTTTCAGTTGATTTTATAATTGTTCCTATTGCAAAGGCTGTTTTCTACAAGAAAAGTTTCAATTTGTGTTTCATTCCAAGAATTTTACTTTGATTTAATATGATGAAATTCATAAATTATGCTTTATAATATTTTACATATGATAATTTTGGGGGGAAGGGTTGTGTGGGAGAAGATAGGTACATAGATTTAGTTTCTAATTTGTTTTTAAAGCACCATTATTCTAAGAATTGCCTCATGGTATATTAATGTCCCTTGACATTTGTGAACAAAAAGTGGTTTTATGATAATGGAAGTCACTGATAGCTGCTTATCCAATATCCAATATGCCTATATTCTTTACTCACAGAAGCCCAGTTTTGATTGCAACAACAAGAGCCAGAAATCATATTTTAGCCTCCCTTCAGCTAGGATAAGTTGTCAGTTCTGGTCAATGCAATTTCAGTGGGAATCTTTCTGGTGACTTCTGAAAGCCCTTTGGCATTTCCTTCTTCTTCCTGCCTGAAATTCAGATGAGAGGGTGAGCGCTGACTGCCATCTTGGTAATATGAGGTAATTATGAGAGTGGTGGAGCAGAAGTTAGAACAAATCTAAGACAGTGATGCTTTGTAAACCTACTAAAGCCACTATACATGGGATTTCTTGTTTGTGAAACATATTGGCTAAAGCCGCTGTAGTTGAGTCTCTTTTAAATGCAGCTGAACTCATGCAATGACCAAATAAGCAAAGAGTTTTATTAGTATAAAGTCTATGTTAAGTTCTGGTAGTTCTCAGAAAGTTTATTGGCCAAAGAATTCTTTAATTCACAGAATAATTATTAGTGTTTCAGTAGATAACAGTGAAACCAATTTGTAATATTATGACATTATCATGATTTTTTTTTAAATTTAAATTTCCATTTTCTTTCTACCATACTGTATCACCTCTAGGAAAATCATTGTATAATAATACACAGAACTTTTATTACTATTGTATTATGCTGTGCTTAAAATATTAAGGTTAACTAAGTGAAAAATTAAATTCAAATATGATGGGTTAGAAATATTAGCTACTGAGAGTGTACAGTTTTAGTATAGTTCTCAAGAAAGAACTTTACTGCTATTAACCTCAAGGAAGAATCAGACAAAAGGGAATTTTTTTTTTACCAATAAGAAGTGGTGGTTGAGTAATTAATTCAATATACATTAACTGATTGTGTATATATATATATATATATATATATATATGTATAATTTTTGTATATATAAAACTCTTGTATATATACAACTCTGTGTGTTGTACCTATAATATGGATAGTAAAATACTTTATTGGGACACATAGACCCAATAAAAATTGCAAGTCACCAGGAGAAATACTGTAATGGGAGTGTGCACTGGGTAGTTAAGGAGCAAAGAAGATGGGAAATTACTAACTCTTGGGGAAGGTCTTCTTAGAAAGGTAAAACTGGAGCTGAAGTTTGAAAGTGACTAGAATTTAGCTGGATAAATAATGAAAAAAAAATGTTATTCCCAGCATGATAAACACAATGAGTGCAAAACCACAGACACAAGAGAATATTATTGGAGCACGAAGTATGAGCTGGATAGTTTGATCTGAGATTATGTAAACTAGGGTTAGATCCACGAAGGGCTTTGTATCTCATACTAAGAACTTTGCCCTTTATACTAAAAGCATTGGGAAACCATTGAGGAGGAACTTAAGAGGTGGAGTGATGCTATTAAATGTATGTTTTTCATAATTTTAGGAAGGTAATAGTTGAAGTAGAGGTAGCTGAGCTGTAGGGAGTGCTAGAAGGAAGTTGGAGGGAGAAAAAGTAGTTGGGAAATTTTCTTCAAATCATCTATTTAACACATACAAATAATATTATCAGTTAATTTGGATTCTACAAATCCTAATGAACAAACAGTGAGATCACAGGGATGTGTCAAGAAGAAAAATAATATTTTTATAATCCATATAAAATGTTATATATAGCACAGGGAACTCTACTCAATACTCTGTAATGGCCTATATGGGAAAAGAATCTAAAAAAAATGGCTATGTGTATATATATAACTGATTCACTTTGCTGTACACCTGAAACTAACACAACATTGTAAATCAACTATCCTCCAATAAAAATTAAAAAAAATATTATGGAATGGAACACTTAAAGGAAACCATGAATTCTTTAAAACTGGTGAAGAAAAATGGTCTGTCACATTTGTGGTTTCATCCACTGAAGATTTTTTGAGTTTTCCTTCCTTAAGTATCCTTGAAATGAAGAGAGGGTATTAAAATATTCACCTTCAGTTTATGATGTGTCTATAATCCATGATATGCTTGTGGTGTCTTTGAAGTCTGTGATATGGTAAATGGTGGCTGAATTCAGATTATTCATTTGATTTTTTTTCACCAAATTCCAAATGGTTTCAACTAGGTTAATATGAGTACTACCTCTGTGCCATTATTTCAATATTTTACTTGTATGAGCAGTTATTAAATGAGAAGTTATTAAATGAGCAAAGGGGCATAGTAAATTCTATGTTCTCAGGGGCCTCATTTACATCTGAAAATATTAGTTTAAAAACTAAGAAAAATAAGTTGTATTGATTTACATTAAACATTAAATAGGCCTATGTTTCCTATGAGTGGATTATCAATGCAGAGGCCAACTATAATATTGATTTTTGTAAGTAAAATAGAACACAGCAGAGAAAATGATTATACAGAATATTCAACCTTATTTATACAGAGTTATACCAATGCTTCCTGCAATAGGAAAATGACATCTATTTTGATGAAGATAATGCCACTAGGTATAGGTGCTTTTGGAATAAACTACTTGGAAGATTGAAATCAAGGAGAAGCATATGTAGTCAATATTCTTCAATATAAGAAAAATAAGGGACATATTTTCAGTTTTTCTGGTTTTTGCAAGATAATATGTATTGCATTGTAGCCAAGTGCTGGCTACTGGAGAGAGTAGTATTATCATTGTTAAAGCAATGTTCCCAACTGCTTCCAACTAGGAATATGTTAGTAAAAGACAAAGACCTTAGATACATTGAAAATTGCTGCACTGTGTTTTCTGGGCTCTTGAAATCTTCACAGGTCACCTCAGCTAACAGAGGTCTCTTCATCTTCAGAATTCCTATTAGATATGTTGTTTATAATAAATTCACTCATTTATTTAACAAAAGTTATCAAGGTTATACTATGTACTGAAAGACAAAGGTATTTATGATCACCACTATTATTTTACTGTATTTTTCTGAAATTTTAATAATTTAAAAATGATTTAATTTCCAACACTTCTAATATTTTGAACAACTTTTAATTGATATATGTGAAGACAATCAGGCGTACAGGAATTAATACTCCCTGAGTAAGGATATTTGTTTGTTTGTTTATTTACTACATTAACGCAATGAATAAAAATCGCATGATCATCTCAATAGATGAAGAAAAAGCATTTAGCAAAATTCAACACTCATTAATGATAACTCTCAACAAATTTGGCATAAAGGGAACATATCTCAATAAAATCAAATCCATTTATGACAAACTCACAAAGAACATCATACTCAATGGTGAAAAGCTGAAAGACTTTGCTCTAAAATCAGAAACAAGACAAGGATACCCACTCTCACCACTTCTAGTTAACATAGTATTGGAAGTCCAGCCACAGTAATCAGAGAAGAAATAGAAATTTAAAAAGTCTGATAGGTGAATAATATTATATCCTTGTTTTTAATTTGTGTCTTCCTGATAAATACTAAAGTTGAAATTCTTATTTTTATTAACCAGTTGTACTTCTACTATTAATTACCTGGCTCATAACCCTTATGTATTTATCTATTGATCTTTATGCATTTATCTATTGAGGCATTTATCTTTTAGTTTATATTTGTAGGAGCTTTTTGTAGATATGAATATTAATTTATGTGGCAAATATTTTCCCACGTGTTCATTTGTCCGTTAACTTTTTGCTATCTTTGTGGTAAAGAAGGTTTTAGTGTTTTGGTAGCCAAATTTGACAATCTTTCCTCTGATGATATTGAATTTTGTCCTGGGAAGAAGTTTTCTTCCTTAAGGTATTTTCCTTGAATGTTTTTATAGATTGTGTGTGTGTGTGTGTGTGTGTGTGTGTGTATTTAACGTGCATTTGTAGTTTGTCTAGAATGTGATAAATGCTTTGAGATAGAAATCTAATATTTTTTTTCCAAACGGACAGACATTTTTTCCACAACCATTTGTAAAATAGTGTCAAATTTCATCTACAAAAAAATAAATGCCCTATTTCTCTTATGTTAAATTCTCACATTAACAGAAATCAGTATCTGTATTCACCATTCTGGTCCATTGATCCCATAAGTATTCCTATACCAAAACCATATGTATATGTTTTTAATAACCTGGTAATTACTTTACTGCCCTATTATTTTTAACTTTCTAAATTAGCTCTTCTTGAACAATTCTCTCTTTTTCAAACTAACTTTAGAATTCATTTTCAAGTTCCATGAGGAGTCCTTTGAGGTTTGTTTGGAATTCTTTTGAATTCATAGACTGTGTTTTGAGGAAATAATATATTTACAATATCAAATTTGTCCATAGAGAAACATGAGAAATCTCTACATTTATTTGTGACTTCTTTTTTATCTTTAAATAAAACTTCATGGTTTTATTTTGGGGGGAATGTTATTTGATCTTAACACATTTAGTAAGTTTATTACTTGTATTTCTATAATTTTATTTTTATGGATTCAGAAAGACAAAAGGAAAACTTTCTGTTTTAGTTAACTAGCTTGAATCAGAAAGACTATTATATATATTTAGCTGTTAAAAAAATGGGATAAAAATATTCACCTTCACAGGACTTTTAAATGATTGAGATGATATATGAAAACACTTTTACCTACCTGAAAGATTAAGTAAGTATAAGGTGATTTAACTATGAGGGTTTGAAGGACCAGGACTAGACTTTGGGTGTATGGAAATGTTAAGCACTTGGTAGTATATATATTAATACATGCAATGTAAATTAATTTATATGATATGTATCACTTTAATTTTGATTGTCCAAACTTCTCTGAAGGACAGATTCTATCTGACTTTTAATTATTTCTCTCTTCATTTCCCGTATTAAAGATAATAACTAGGAGTCCAAAAGTTCTAAATATTATGTTAACCCTAAAATAAATAATAAGTGTGAATTTATACTATTTGCTTGTCAGGAAAGTCAACTTTATCGGTTAGAAATATGGCCTGAACTAACAGAAAGACACAAACAATAATTCCTGTTATATTTTTCTCACATGGAAGAAATTTAGGCTGAGTACTTGCTAATGTTGAACTCTCTACCAGATAATTCCATAAGAAGACCTAGATCATCTCCATCTTTATGCTCTACCATTCTTATATGATGATCTCTATTCATGACCATTAGATCTATAGACTTTGTGTTCTCATTGAAGGCAAAAAAAAAAGTGCAACCTCCCCAAATAAATCAAGCAAAAAGTCAAGTAGCATCTATATGCATTTATCAGGAAAGTAACAGCCTTCTCACTGGAATCCTTCCTCGTGCAAGACTATGTCACATAGACAACCCTTAGTTTGAAAGGAGACTAAAAAATGAGATTGAGCTTTGCCAGCCTCATGGTAGAGACAGGCAATGATAAAGAGGTTTAAAGGTCTCATAATGTGGTTTATGATCAACCACTCTACGTTTCCAGCCAAGTAAATCTGAGAGGAAATGAGCTATAAAAATAAGATGTTCATTGACTTATGATTTATTATTACAAATGATATTTATTTTCATTATTTTAAATGTACCCTTGTTCTTAGTAGGTCAAATGACTACTCACAGAGAGCTTTATGACATTTTTCAAAGAATCACAGATAAATAAAACTTTTGTAAAAGGTAGAGGCAACATGGGCCATCACGAATCACATATTAGTACACAATTTCCATAATTTGTTCTTCTCTCAGGTATGACTCATCATTGAAGCTGGGAAATATTTTTTATCTATTAAGAGTAAACTGAATTATATGAAGGATGAAATAAAAAGCACACACATAAATAGATTTTAATGGATAGTTATGAGAGCATTCTAATACTGAGAAACAAGGGAAACTGGAACAAATACTCAGAGTGTCTACTATTTGACAGGCAGTATCCTAGGCACAGTGGATAAACTCTTTAGCAGTAGAGACATGCTCCCTGCTCCTCTATAGCTTATTATTCAGTAGAACAAATAGGTGAGTAGCTCGGTTTTAGAAATGTACACCCATGATTAATAATCAAGACCAAATAGTAATGTAAGCATTATTAATCCCCCTCTTTTTTTTTTTTTGCGGTACGCGGGCCTCTCACTGTTGTGGCCTCTCCCGTTGCGGAGCACAGGCTCCGGACGCGCAGGCTCAGCGGCCATGGCTCACAGGGCTAGCCGCTCCGCGGCATGTGGGATCTTCCCGGACTGGGGCACTAAGCCGTGTCCCCTGCATCGGCAGGCAGACTCTCAACCACTGCGCCACCAGGGAAGCCTCCCCTCTTTTTTTAAAGAAAAAAAAAATGAGGCTTAGGATTAAAAGTGACTTAGATGATACCATAGAATTTGGAAAGGATCAAATATTAGTTAGATAAACCTGAACATAAATTCATTACCTTCCTGTACATTAGCAACCAGTACTGAGTTTATATTACACTAAAATTTAGTTATTTATATTTTACACCAGTAAAGAGTTTTTAGTGTTCACTCCACCAATAACAATAGAATACACATTCTTTTAAAGTGTGTACAGAATCTTTTTTAAGATGATAGACTATATTTGAAGCCATAACACAAGTTTCAATAAATTTAAAAGAATTCAAGTCATATAGAGTTGTTCTCTGCTCAAATGGGATTAAAACAGAAGTCAATAACTGAAAGATATCTGAAAAATCCTAACATATTTATAATTAAATAAGACCATTAAATAATTCATGATTCCATAAAAGAATCAAACAAGAAATTAGAAAATATTTCCAACTAAATAGAAATGAAGATACAGCATATAAAATTATTTGGGATGCAGCTAAAAGAACACTTAGAAATTGGTATCACAGAATGTCGTTAACTAGAAAATAAGTTCCCAGATACCTGAACTCAGCTTCCACCACAAAAAATCTTTAGAAGAACACGAACAAAAACCCCAAACTAAGCATGAGAAATGTTAGACTGAAAAACCAGTGAAATAAAAAGAAAAATCTAGTAGAGAAAGCCCAAATAACCAAAAGCTGGCTCTTTGAGAATATCAGTAAAATTGGTAAACCTCCAGCCTAAATGACTTGGGAAAAAGTGACATGACAAAAGTTATCCATGTTAGGAATTAAGGAGGTATCAACACTACAATATGTGCAGATATTAAAAAGGAAAATAAGTGAATATTATAGACAACCTTATGCCAAAAAATTCTACTACCCAACTGAGGTGGGCAAATCCTTGAAAAACACAAGCTACTAAATCTCACTCAATATGAAACAGATTATCACAATAGCACTATATTAAATGAATTGGATTCCCACAAAGAAAACTCCAGGTCCAAATGACTTTACTGGTGAATTCTACTTAACAGTTAAGGAATAAATATTACCAATTTTATGCAAATTATTCTAGAATATTGAAGGGAAACAAATACACTCCAATTTATTTTATGAGGCCTGTGTTACGCTGTTACCAAAGCCATACAATAACATTACAAGAAAATAAACTATAGACCAATAACCCTCAAAAAAGTAAGTGAGGTATTTTGTAGCAAAATTTGAGCAAATGGAATCCAACAGTACATCAAAAGGCTAAAACATTAATTGCCAAATGGTAGTTATCACAGAAGTTCAAGATTGGTTCGACATTCATAAATCAATAAATGTAGTTAACCATATTAACCAACTGAAGAAGAAAAACCAGATGATCATCTTAATAGATACATAAAAAACATTTGACAACACCCTATATCCACTCCTCATATAAACATCTTAGCCACTTCCCCAATTTGACAAAGGGAATCTACAAAAAAGATATAGATTACCTCATACTTAATGGTAAAAACCTGAACACTCTTCTTTTAAAATCAGAATCAAAGCACACAGATCCACTTTTATTGCTTCTATTTGATGTTATGCTGGAGGTTCCAACACAAGGAAAAGAAATAAAAGGCATTGAAACTGGAAAGCAAAAAGACATGATGGCCTATACAGGAAATTTAGTGAAATATATTTTTTAAAAGCTACTAGAATTAAACAAGTTTTGCAAGGAAACTGTATACAAAATAAATATATAAAACAATGACATATCTATATACTAGTAATCAAAAATCAGAACTCAAGATTAAAAATGTTGAAATAGAATCAAGTATAGAAACACTTCCAGAATATCAAAGTAAGGACTTCTGAAAATCCTCTCTTCAAAAAAAAGCAATGATAACTGGCAAATTTGTTAAAATCAACTTTTTTAGAGCTCTGGAAATTAATTAAAGGCTTACAAAATGCAAGGACCATTTATTCAAGAAAAATGACTGAATTTCATAAAGAACCTTTCTATCTTCTTTGGGAATGGCAGGGAGGGGGAAGGGAATGTCAAGACATTTTGTTATGTTGCTAAAGACTCTGGGATTACAGAATACATAACAGGAGCATTCATAAATGAGTGAAACAGTGCCTTTCAATAAGATATTAACTTACGTGTAATAGGATGCCTTCCTAAAAGATAATTTCAGATTTTATCCTTATCTTTTATAGGGTATGACTACACAAGCTTGAATGTAAGATATTATTAGTAAGGCTAAATTATATTTACATAAATGACAAAATAATTGTTTAAAATTTAAAAATTATTAACCACATCAGTTGTTTTGTTTATATAAGCTGTGACTCATATTTGTTGATATAATAATTGTTTTAGGTAGCTAAGATACTTAAACATCAAGTTATTATTTCACTTGTATTAGCCACATAGATACCTATTTTGTCCTCAAGCAAGTTAAATATTTACTGAAAAATAATATCCTTTATAAAACAGGTAGATATTTAACTGATATATTGCAGTTTTACCATTTAAAACTTTTTTTATTCCATGGTTAGTCTAGCTAGACACTAAAAATTAAGCCAAATTATTTGATATCATAAAAAGCAGCCTAATTTGAATAATGCTATTTGCAGCAACATGGATGGACCTAGAGACTACCATACTAAGTGAAGTCAGACAGAGAAAGACAAATATCATATGATATCACTTATATGTGGAATCTAAGAAAATGATGCAAATGAACTTATCTGCAAAGCAGAAATAGACTCAGGGATGTAGAAAACAAACTTACGGTTACCAAAGGGGAAAGGAGGGGGGAAGGATAAATTAGGAATTTGGGATTAACAGATACACACTACTATATATAAAAGAGATAAACAACGACTTACTGTATAGCACAGGGAACTATATTCAATAATTTATAATAACCTATAAGGGAAAAGAATCTGAAAAGAACATATATATGTGTGTATATATATATAAAACAGAATCACTTTGCTATACACCTGAAACTAACACAATGTTGTAAATCAACTACAATTTTTAAAAAAGTATACAGAACATAGTAAATGCCAAATAAATGTTAGTTATCAAAAAGAAAAAAAAAAAGCAGCCTGATTTGGAGACTCTGAACCTAACAATTATTATTATTTTTATTTTAAAATAGCTCCCTATAGGTTTGTATTTCAGATCAGCTATTTGAACTTCTGAATGACATAAGCAAAATAGAGTCTTGATTATGTTTGCTCTCTGAAGTTCTTATTGCTACAATCTAAAAAGCTGGAGAAGGATGGTCTCAGTATATTGAATTTGTAACACATTACATTCTAGGAGCTATGAACTTGGAATTAAAACTCAACTTGACATTTCTAAACTTTATTAAATTTACTATCAGTTGGAACATTCTTAGAACAGAACATTTTCATTGAGTCTATGGCAAACTATTTTAGTTTGGCATTTAGGACTCAATTACTTTGGAAGGCCATTTGCCCACAGAAGTTGACTGATTCATTCATATTCTGTAGCCAAAGATATCAAAGCTTTTAAAAATATGAACTCCATTCTCACTCCTGTTGTTTATTAAATGCTCTTTATCATTAAACTTATATTTCTGAAAAAATAACTTCCTTTGAGATTACTTTTACTCTAGAAATATAGCAAATTCTAATGAACTTAATTAAATTAAATTAGTGACACCATAAGAACTCGATTTTAGTGCCTACTAAGCCTTAGGAAGTATTCAAGCGTCCTTAGTGAAATAATTACCCACTTGGTTCCGTGTGCTCTATCAATAACTTGATTAGTTATATAGTTATTTCCATGGCAAGAATTTGGACTAATAAAAGGAAGGATTGGAAAGGCCTAGAGAATGTATGGATAGGAACTGTTTTCTACATCTCAGATCTTTGAACAAGTTACTGCCCTTCCGAGCATTACAGTACTTTAATTTCAATTTTCTGTGAAAGCAGTCCAAAATTTTTATGATGACTCTTCTTCAAAAATAAATGACATCATCACATAAACCAAACTTTATGAAGAAATATAATTGATGTCTAAACTGAAAATTAAACCAGAATAGATATTTTCTCTTTCCTTTGATGTGCAGCCAATCTTGTTTTTCATAAAACTCTCTTCGATTACTTTACCTTCCAGTTTCATCTAACATGCCACCTATTAAAATAATCTCTTATCCTTGTCACTGCCATACAAAAATCTCTGCACTGACTCCCTGCAAATCAGATTTACCTCTCCTCTTTAGGTTTCTACCTCCTTGATAACACTTTATATTTTCACTACTCTTCACGCTGTTGCTCATGAAAGGAAAATTTTTTTATGTCTTATCAAGAAAATAATCTTTTGTTACATTTACATAGTCTATATCAGATTTTTAAACTTTTCTTGTGCTATGGACCGCTGAAAGTTTGGAAAGCCTATATCCTTCCTGAAAATATATATTTTTTTGAATTAAGAATTTATTTTTTACAAGCAGTTTTAGGTAAGCAACAAAATTGAGGGGAAGGTATAGAGATTTACCTATATCCCTTACCCCTACACTTGTATAGCCTCCCCCATTATCATTACCCTCCACCAGAGTGGTACATTTGTTAGAATTGATGAACCTGCAGTGACACATCCTAATTACCCGAAGTCAGTAGTTTACATTAGGGTTCACTCTTGGTGTTATACATTCTATGGGTTTGGATATATGTATAATGACATGTATCCATTATTATGGTATCATACTGAGTAATTTCACTGCTCTAAAAATCCTCTGTGCTCTACCTATTCATCCCTTTCCCACACCCTACCCCCAGACAACCACAGATTTTTTTTTTTTTTACTGTTTTGCCTTTTCCAAAATATCATATAGTTGGAATCAGACAGTATGTAGCCTTTTCACATTGGCTTCTTTCACTTAGTAATATGCATTTAAGGTTAGTCCATGTCTTTTCATGACTTATTAGCTCATTTCTTTTTAGCACTGAATAATATTCCATTGGCTGGATGGACCACAGTTTATTTATCCATTCGCCCACTGAAAGGCATCTTAGTGGCTTCCAGGTTTTTTAGCAATTATGAATAAAACTGCTATAAACATCTGAGTGCAGTGTAGACATAAGTTTTCAACTTTTTTGGGGGAAGTACTAAGGAGTACAATTGCTGGAGCATACTGTAAGACTATGTTTAGTTTTGTTTGAAATAGTCAAACTGTCTTCCAAGGTGGCTGTACTGTTTTGCATTTCCACCAGCAATGTGTGAGACTTTCTTTTGCTCTACATCCTCACCAGCATTTGGTGCTGTCAGTGTTCCAGATTTTGACCATCCTTATAGTTGTGTGGTATCTCATTGCTGTTTTAATTTGCATTTCCCTGATGACATATGATGTGGAGCATCTTTTAATATGCTTATTTGCCATTCATATATCTTCTTTGGTAAGGTGTCTGTTAATGTCTTGGCCCATTTTTTAACTGGGTTGTTTCTTATTTTTGAGTTTTAATTTTTTTTTGTATATTTTGGATAACAGTTCTTTATCAGATGTGACTTTTGCAAATATTTTTTCACAGTCTGTGGTTTGTCTTCTACTTCTCTTGATATTGTCTCTATGTATTCTGCTATTGTTGGATGAAGTAGTTTATAGATGTCAATTTTATCTAGTTGATTGATGATGTTATTGAGTTCAACTACATCTTTACTGATTTTGTGCCTGCTGGAGCTGTGCATTTCAGAGAGAGAGAGAGAGGTGTTGAAGTCTCCAGCTATGATAGTAGCTATATCTATTTCTCTTTGTATTTTTATTAGTTTTGGCCTCACATAGTTTGATACTCTTTCGTTAGGTGCATACGTGCTAAGATTGTTATGTCCTTTGGAGGATTGATCCATTTATCTTTTTTTTTTTTTTGCGGTATGCGGGCCTCTCACTGTTGTGGCCTCTCCCGTTGCGGAGCACAGGCTCCGGATGCGCAGGCTCAGCGGCCATGGCTCACGGGCCCAGCCGCTCCGCGGCATGTGGGATCTTCCCGGACTGGGGCACGAACCCGTGTCCCCTGCATCGGCAGGCAGACTCTCAACCACTGCGCCACAAGGGAAGCCCCATTTATCATTTTTTATTATGTAATGCCCGTTTTTATCCCTGATACCTTTCCCTGCATTGAAGTCTGCTCTATTTGAAATTAATATTGCTCTACCTACTTTGTTTTGATTAGCATTAGGTGTATTTTCCTCCATCCATTTACTTGAGATCTGTATGTGTCTATATATTTAAAGTGAGTTTCTTATAGTTGGTTCTTGTTTTTTAATTCAATTCTGACAATCTCTGTCTTTAATTGGTGTACTTAGGTCATTGACAGCTATGTTAATAATCTGTATTTATTTCTGTTTTCTATTTGTTGCCCTTGTTCTTTGGTTCTATTTTTGTCTTTCATGTCTTTTCTGCTTTTCTTAGTTTTAGTTGAGCATTTTATATGATTCCATTTTCTCTCCTTGCTTAGCATATCAGTTGTATTTCCTTTTTTACCTTTTTTTTTGTGGTTGGCCTTGAATTTGCAATATATATTTACAGCTAATCCATGCCAAATTTTGAATAACACTAAACACTTCACAGGTAGTTTGAGTACCTTATAATAACAAAATAGTCCCAATTCCTCCCTCTTATACCTTGTATCCTTAATGTCATCCATTTCATTTATACACACACACACACACACACACACACACACACACACACACTATGTGTATGTATGCATATATGCATACAAATTGAATACATTGGTGGTATCATTATTTTGAACAAATTGTTGTCTCTTTTTTTTTTTTTTTTTTTTTTTTTTTTTTTGCGGTACACGGACCTCTCACTGTTGTGGCCTCTCCCGTTGCGGAGCACAGGCGCCGGACGTGCAGGCTCAGTGGCCATGGCTCACGGGCCTAGCCGCTCCACGGCATGCAGGATCCTCCCGGACTGGGGCACAAACCCGTGTCCCCTGCATCAGCAGGCGGACTCTCAACCACTGCGCCACCAGGGAAGCCCCAAATTGTTGTCTTTTAGATTAATTAAGAATAAGAAAAAAGTTTTTATTTTACTTTTACTTAATCCTTCTTCAACCTCTTCCTTTCTTTATATAAATCCAAGTTTCTCACCTATATTATTTTCCTACTCTCTAAAGAACTTCTTTTAACATTTCTTGCAAGGCAGGTCTACTGGTAACAAATTTCCTCAATTTTTACTTGTTTGAGAAAGTCTATTTCTTCTTCAATCTTGAAGGATAACTTTGCAGGGTACAAAATTCTAAATTGGTACATTTTTTTCCACCCTCAACACTGATATTTTTTCATTCCATTCTCTTGCTGCTTGCATCATTTCTGAGAAGTGGGATGTAATTCTTATCTTTGTTCCTTTACAGGCAAGGAGCTTTTCCCCTCTAGCTTCTTTCAAGATTGTTTCTTTGTGTCTGATCTTCTGTAGTTTGAAAATGATAAGACTACATAGTTTTTTTTTTTTTAAGGGAAGTGTGAAGCCCTGTTCATACTTCTAAATCTATTTAAGCCTTAAACAACATTCTTATGAAGCACTTGATGCCAAAAGAGAATACTCATCTAAGTGACCTCACTTTATACTTATTATTTATTTATTTATTTATATATTAGGCCACGTGGCTTGCAGGATCTTTGTTCCCCACCCCATGTCCCCTGCAGTGGAAGCATGGAGTCCTAACCACTGGACTGCCATGGAATTCCCAAGCCTAGGTTTAATTTTGACATTTATCTGCTTGGTGTTCTCTGAGCTTCCTGGACCTGTGGTTTGGTGTCTGACATTAATTTGGGGAAATTCTCAGTCATTATTATTTCAAACGATTCTTCTGCTACTTCCTCTCCTCAGGTATTCCCATATGTGTATATAACCCGTTTGGAAGTTGTCTTGCAGTCCTTGGATAGACTGCTGTGTTTTTAAAATATTTGTTCTCTTTGCTTTTCAGCTTTTGAGGATTCTATTGATATATCCTCCAGCTCAGAGGTTCTTTCCTTAGCTGTGTGTAGTTTATTAATAAGCCCATCAAAGTCATTCTTCATTTCTGTTATAGTATTTTGAATTTCTAGCATTTATTTTTGGTTCTTTTTTAAGGTTTTCCACCTCTCTGCTTACATTGCCCATATGTTCTTGCATGCTGTCTATTTATCCATTAGAGCCCTTAGCATATTAATCATAGTTGTTTTGAATTCCCAAACTGATATTTTCAACATCCCTGCCATGTCTGCTTCTTATGCCTCTTCTATACCTTCAAATTGATTTTTTTTTTTGCCTTTTGGTATGCCTTGTAATTTTTCTTGATAGCCAGACATGATGTACTGGGTAAACCAAACTGCTGTAGTTAGGCTGTTAGTGATGTGGTGGTGAAGTGTTGGGGAGGGGAAGCTTTCTCTATTGCTATGATTAGGTCTTAGTCCTTTATTGAGCCTATACCTCTTGACTGTGAACTTCACAAGTTTTTCCTCCTCTTATTTTCTTCCCCCTTAAGAGGAACAGGAGGGCTAAAATAAGCTGGAGTTGAGAGTTTTCTTTCTCCCATGTAGAAGGCTGGAGGTGGCAAGAGTTGGGTATTTTTCCTCTCCTAGATTAGTTGGGTTAGTTAGATTCCCCACTTTTTTACATCATTTGGACCAAAGATACAACAGTACTTTAATTTGCTCATAGAATCAAATCAAGTCTTTTTAAAACCTCCTCTCCAGAAATTTAATCCCACATGTACTTCCCCCATTCCTAGCCTGTGACTTAATCCCTTGCTTTACCTGAGAAGACTGACTTTGCCTTACTTGAACTCTTTTTATTTGAGAAGACAGCAAAGTCTTTTCAGAAAGATGAAGCACGGTTGTAGTGTTAAGTGTTTGGGGACAGGAAATCAGTGTCCTGAGTTTGGACACTTTAGATAGATTACTAACCCTCTGAATTTCAGTTTCCTTTTCTATAAAATGAGATTAAAATTGTATTTTACCTTATACAATTGATGTCAATAGTGAGATAGGCTTGTAAAGTGCTTGACAAGAACTGGGCACTAAATGTTAATAGCATGTTATGTTAACAGTAATCATAATGATGCAAGTAGTATGATAATCTCCTTCCAATTTATTCAACACACCACTTGTAGATTAATTTTCCTTTGGTACATGTTCTGTCACCCATTCAGTGATTCACAGATGTTTTATCTCACAGGCACTTCATGAGTCATTGCTCTAGACGCTGGGAACACAGAAATGAATAAGATAGAATTCTTCTGTTGAGTGGATTACAATATATCCCTCATTTTTTTTTTTTACCATCTTTATTGGGGTATAATTACTTTACAATGGTGTGTTAGTTAATGCTTTATAACAAAGTGAATCAGTTATACATATACATATGTTCCCATATCTCTTCCCTCTTGCGTCTCCCTCCCTCCCACCCTCCCTATCCCACCCCTCCAGGCTGTCACAAAGCACCGAGCCAATATCCCTGTGCCATGCGGCTGCTTCCCACTAGCTATCTACCTTACTACGTTTGTTAGTGTGTATATGTCCATGACTCTCTCTCGCCCCATCACAGCTCACCCTTCCCCCTCCCCATAACCTCAAGTCCGTTCTCTAGGAGGTCTGCGTCTTTATTCCTGCCTTACCCCTAGGTTCTTCATGACATTTTTTTTTCTTAAATTCCATATATATGTGTTAGCATACTGTATTTGTCTTTTTCTTTCTGACTTACTTCACTGTGTATGACAGACTCTAGGTCTATCCACCTCATTACAAATAGCTCAATTTCGTTTCTTTTTATGGCTGAGTAAT
Source organism: Orcinus orca (assembly GCF_937001465.1). Classification (NCBI taxonomy): domain Eukaryota; kingdom Metazoa; phylum Chordata; class Mammalia; order Artiodactyla; family Delphinidae; genus Orcinus; species Orcinus orca. The sequence continues at coordinate 119,451,905 of NC_064562.1, forward strand.
ATTCCATTGTATATATGTGCCACATCTTCTTTATCCATTCATCTGATGATGGGCACTTAGGTTGTTTCCATCTCCGGGCTATTGTAAATAGAGCTGCGATGAACATTTTGGTACATGACTCTTTTTGAATTTCGGTTTTCTCAGGGTATATGCCCAGTAGTGGGATTGCTGGGTCATATGGTAGTTCTATTTGTAGTTTTTTAAGGAACCTCCATACTGTTCTCCATAGTGGCTGAACCAATTCACATTCCCACCAGCAGTGCAAGAGGGTTCCCTTTTCTCCACACCCTCTCCAGCATTTATTGTTTCTAGATTTTTTGATGATGGCCATTCTGACTGGTGTGAGATGATTTCTCATTGTAGTTTTGATTTGCATTTCTCTAATGATTAATGATGTTGAGCATTCTTTCATGTGTTTGTTGGCAGTCTGTATATCTTCTTTGGAGAAATGTCTATTTAGGTCTTCTGCCCATTTTTGGATTGGGTTGTTTGTTTTCTTGTTATTGAGCTGCATGAGCTGCTTGTAAATTTTGGAGATTAATCCTTTGTCGGTTGCTTCATTTGCAAATATTTTCTCCCATTCTGAGGGTTGTCTTTTGGTCTTGTTTATGGTTTCCTTTGCTGTGCAAAAGCTTTGAAGTTTCATTAGGTCCCATTTGTTTATTTTTGTTTTTATTTCCATTACTCTAGGGGGTGGGTCAGAAAGAATCTTGCTGTGATTTATGTCATAGAGTGTTCTGCCTATGTTTTCCTCTAAGAGTTTGATAGTTTCTGGCCTTATATTTAGGTCTTTAATCCATTTTGAGCTTATTTTTGTGTATGGTGTTAGGGAGTGTTCTAATTTCATTCTTTTACATGTACCTGTCCAGTTTTCCCAGCACCACTTATTGAAGAGGCTGTCCTTTTTCCACTGTACATTCCTGCCACCTTTATCAAAGATAAGGTGTCCATATGTGCATGGGTTTATCTCTGGGCTTTCTATCCTGTTCCATTGATCTATCTTTCTGTTTTTGTGCCAGTACCATACCGTCTTGATAACTGTAGCTTTGTAGTATAGTCTGAAGTCAGGGAGCCTGATTCCTCCAGTTCCTTTTTTTGTTCTCAAGATTGCTTTGGCTATTCGGGGTCTTTTGTGTTTCCATACAAATTGCGAAATTTTTTGTTCTAGTTCTGTGAAAAATGCCAGTGGTAGTTTGATAGGGATTGCATTGAATCTGTAGATTGCTTTGGGTAGTAGAGTCATTTTCACAATGTTGATTCTTCCAATCTAAGAACATGGTATATGTCTCCATCTATTTGTATCATCTTTAATTTCTTTCATCAGTGTCTTATAGTTTTCTGCATACAGGTCTTTTGTCTCCTTAGGTAGGTTTATTCCTAGATATTTTATTCTTTTTTGTTGCAATGGTAAATGGGAGTGTTTTCTTGATTTCACTTTCAGATTTTTCATCATTAGTATATAGGAATGCCAGAGATTTCTGTGCATTAATTTTGTATCCTGCTACTTTACCAAATTCATTGATTAGCTCTAGTAGTTTTCTGGTAGCATATTTAGGATTCTCTATGTATAGGATCATGTCATCTGCAAACAGTGACAGCTTTACTTCTTCTTTTCCGATTTGGATTCCTTTTATTTCCTTCTCTTCTCTGATTGCTGTGGCTAAAACTTCCAAAACAATGTTGAATAAGAGTGGTGAGAGTGGGCACCCTTGTCTTGTTCCTGATCTTAGTGGAAATGCTTTCAGTTTTTCACCATTGAGGATGATGTTTGCTGTGGGCTTGTCATATATGGCCTTTATTATGTTGAGGAAAGTTCCCTCTATGCCTACTTTCTGCAGGGTTTTTATCATAAATGGGTGTTGAATTTTGTCAAAAGCTTTCTCTGCATCTATTGAGATGATCATATGGTTTTTCTCCTTCAATTTGTTAATATGGTTTATCACATTGATAGATTTGCGTATATTGAAGAATCCTTGCATTCCTGGAATAAACCCCACTTGATCATGGTGTATGATCCTTTTAATGTGCTGTTGGATTCTGTTTGCTAGTATTTTGTTGAGGATTTTTGCATCTATGTTCATCAGTGATATTGGTCTGTAGTTTTCTTTCTTTGTGACATCCTTGCCTGGTTTTGGTATCAAGGTGATGGTGGCCTCGTAGAATGAGTTTGGGAGTGTTCCTCCCTCTGCTATATTTTGGAAGAGTTTGAGAAGGATAGGTGTTAGCTCTTCTCTAAATGTTTGATAGAATTCACCTGTGAAGCCATCTGGTCCTGGGCTTTTCTTTGTTGGAAGATTTTTAATCACAGTTTCAATTTCAGTGCTTGTGATTGGTCTGTTCATATTTTCTATTTCTTCCTGATTCAGTATTGGCAGGTTGTGCATTTCTAAGAATTTGTCCATTTCTTCCAGATTGTCCATTTTATTGGCATAGAGTTGCTTGTAGTAATCTCTCATGATCTCTTTTATTTCTGCAGTGTCAGTTGTTACCTCTCCTTTTTCATTTCTAATTCTATTGATTTGAGTCTTCTCCCTTTTTTTCTTGATGAGTCTGGCTAGTGGTTTATCTATTTTGTTTATCTTCTCAAAGAACCAGCTTTTAGTTTTATTGATCTTTGCTATTGTTTCCTTCATTTCTTTTTCATTTATTTCTGATCTGATTTTTATGATTTCTTTCCTTCTGCTCGCTTTGGGGTTTATTTGTTCTTCTTTCTCTAATTGCTTGAGGTGCAAGGTTAGGTTGTTTATTCTAGATGTTTCCTGCTTCTTAAGGTGGGCTTGTATTGCTATAAACTTCCCCCTTAGAACTGCTTTTGCTGCATCCCACAGGTTTTGGGTCGTTGTGTCTCCATTGTCATTTGTTTCTAGGTATTTTTTGATTTCCTCTTTGATTTCTTCAGTGATCACTTCATTATTAAGTAGTGTATTGTTTAGCCTCCATGTGTTTGTATTTTTTACAGATCTTTTCCTGTAATTGATATCTAGTCTCATGGCATTGTGGTCAGAAAAGATACTTGATACAATTTCAATTTTCTTAAATTTGCCAAGGCTTGATTTGTGACCCAAGATATGATCTATCCTGGAGAATGTTCCATGAGCACTTGAGAAAAATGTGTATTCTGTTGTTTTTGGATGGAGTGTCCTATAAATATCAATTAAGTCCATCTTGTTTAATGTATCATTTAAAGCTTGTGTTTCCTTATTTATTTTCATTTTGGATGATCTGTCCTTGGGTGAAAGTGGGGTGTTTAAGTCCCCTACTATGAATGTGTTACTGTCGATTTCCCCTTTTATGGCTGTTAGTATTTGCCTTATGTATTGAGGTGCTCCTATGTTGGGTGCATAAATATTTACAATTGTTATATCTTCTTCTTGGATCAATCCCTTGATCATTATGTAGTGTCCTTCTTTGTCTCTTTTAATAGTCTTTATTTTAAAGTCTATTTTGTCTGATATGAGAATTGCTACTCCAGCTTTCTTTTGGTTTCCATTTGCATGGAATATCTTTTTCCATCCCCTTACTTTTAGTCTGTATGTGTCTCTAGGTCTGAAGTGGGTCTCTTGTAGACAGCATATATAAGGGTCTTGTTTTTGTATCCATTCAGCTAATCTGTGTCTTTTGGTGGGAGCATTTAGTCCATTTACATTTAAGGTAATTATCGATATGTATGTTCCTATTCCCATTTTCTATATTGTTTTGGGTTCGTTATTATAGGTCTTTTCCTTCTCTTGTGTTTCTTGCCTAGAGAAGATCCTTTAGCATTTGTTGTAAAGCTGGTTTGGTGGTGCTGAACTCTCTCAGCTTTTGCTTGTCTGTAAAGGTTTTAATTTCTCCATCAAATCTGAATGAGATCCTTGCTGGGTAGAGTAGTCTTGGCTGCAGGTTTTTCTCCTTCATCACTTTCAGTATGTCCTGCCACTCCCTTCTGGCTTGTAGGGTTTCTGCTGAGAGATCAGCTGTTAACCTTATGGGGATTCCCTTATGTGTTATTTGTTGTTTTTCCCTTGCTGCTTTTAATATGCTTTCTTTGTATTTAATTTTTGACAGTTTGATTAATATGTGTCTTGGCATATTTCTCCTTGTATTTATCCTGTATGGGACTCTCTGTGCTTCCTGGACTTGATTAACTATTTCCTTTCCCATATTAGGGAAGTTTTCAACTATAATCTCTTCAAATATTTTCTCATTCCCTTTCTTTTTCTCTTCTTCTTCTGGAACCCCTATAATTCGAATGTTTTTGCGTTTAATGTTGTCCCAGAAGTCTCTGAGACTGTCCTCAATTCTTTTCATTCTTTTTTCTTTATTCTGCTCTGCAGTAGTTATTTCCACTATTTTATCTTCCAGGTCACTTATCCGTTCTTCTGCCTCGGTTATTCTGCTATTGATCCCATCTAGAGTATTTTTAATTTCATTTATTGTGTTGTTCATCGTTGCTTGTTTCATCTTTAGTTCTTCTAGGTCCTTGTTAACTGATTCTTGCATTTTGTCCATTCTATTGTACATTCTATCTCCAAGATTTCGGATCAACCTTACTATCATTATTCTGAATTCTTTTTCAGGTAGACTGCCTATTTCCTCTTCATTTGTTAGGTCTGGTGCATTTTTATCTTGCTCCTTTATCTGCTGTGTGTTTTTCTGTTTTCTCATTTTGCTTATCTTACTGTGTTTGGGGTCTCCTTTTTGCAGGCTGCAGGTTCGTAGTTCCTCCTGTTTTTGATGTCTGTCTCCAGTGGCTAAGGTTGGTTCAGTGGGTTGTGTAGGCTTCCTGGTGGAGGGGACTAGTGCCTGTGTTGTGGTGGATGAGGCTGGATCTTGTCTCTCTAGTGGGCAGGTTCACGTCTGGTGGTGTGTTTTGGGGTGTCTGTGGCCTTATTATGATTTTAGGCAGCCTCTCTGCTAATGGGTGGGCTTGTGTTCCTGTTTTTCTAGTTGTTTGGCACAGGTTGTCCAGCACTGTGGCTTGCTGGTCGTTGAGTGTAGCTGGGTGCTGGTGTTAAGATGGAGGTCTCTGGGAGATTTTCGCTGTTTGATATTATGTGGAGCTGGGAGGTCTCTTGTGGACCAGTGTCCTGAAGTTGGCTCTCCTACCTCAGAGGCAGAGCCCTGACTCCTGGCTGGAGCACCAAGAGCCTTTCATCTACACGGCTCAGAATAAAAGGGAGAAAAAGTAGAGGGAATTAGTAGAAGTATGAGGAAAGAAAGAAGGAAAGGAGGGAAGGAAGGAGGGAAGGAAGGAAGGAAGAAAGAAAGAAAGAAAGAAGCAAAGAAGGAAAGAAGGCAAGAAGGAACGAAAGGAGGGAGGGAGGGAGGGAGGAAGGAAGGAAGGAGGGAAAGAAGGAAAAACAGAAAGAAGATACAGTAAAAATAAAATAAAGTATAATAAAGTTATTGAATTAAAAAATTCTTAATTAGAAAAAAAAAAAGAAAAAAAAGAAAAAAAAAAAGGGACGGATAGAACCTTAGGACAAATGTTGGAAGCAAAGCTATACAGACAAAGTCTTACACAGAAGCGTACACATACACCCTCACAAAAAGAGGTAAAGGGGGAAAAATCATAAATCTTGCTGTCAGAGACCACCTCCTCAATTTGGGATGATTCGTTGTCTAAAGGAGGGAAGGAAGGAGGGAAGGAAGGAAGGAAGGAAGAAAGAAGCAAAGAAGGAAAGAAGGCAAGAAGGAACGAAAGGAGGGAGGGAGGGAGGGAGGAAGGAAGGAAGGAGGGAAAGAAGGAAAAACAGAAAGAAAGAAGTTACAGTAAAAATAAAATAAAGTATAATAAAGTTATTGAATTAAAAAATTCTTAATTAGAAAAAAAAAAAAAGGGACGGATAGAACCTTAGGACAAATGTTGGAAGCAAAGCTAGACAAAGTCTTACACAGAAGCGTACACATACACCCTCACAAAAAGAGGTAAAGGGGGAAAAATCATAAATCTTGCTGTCAGAGACCACCTCCTCAATTTGGGATGATTCGTTGTCTAAACGAGAGAAGGAAGGAAGGAAAGAAAGAAAGAAAGAAAGAAAGGGCGAAGGTAAAGTATAATAACGTTCTTAAAATTAAAATTGATTATTAAGAAAAAAATTTTAAGAAAAAACCATGGACAGATAGAACCCTAGGACAAATGGTGGAAGCAAGACTATACAGACAAGATCTCACACAGAAGCGTACACATACACATTCACAAAAAGAGGAATAGGGAAAAAAATCATAGATCTTGCTCCCAAAGTCCACCTCCTTAATTTGGGATGATTGGCTGTCTATTCATGTATTCCACAGATGCAGGGTACATAAGTTGATTATGGAGCTTTAATCCGCTGCTTCTGAGGCTGCTGGGAGAGATTTCCCTTTCTCTTCTTTGTTCTCACAGCTCACAGGGGCTCAGCTTTGGATTTGGCCCTGCCTCTGCGTGTAGGTCGCTGGAGGGCGTCTGTTTTTTGCTCAGACAGGACGGGGTTAAAGGAGCCGCTGAATCGGGGTTTCTGGCGTACTGAGGCCGGCGGGGAGGGAGGGGCACGGAATGCGGGGCGGGCCTGCGGCGGCAAAGTCCGGCGTGACCCTGCACCAGCCCGAGGCCCGCCGTGCGCTCTCCCGGGGAAGTCGTCCCCGGATCCCGGGAACCCTGCAGTGGCGGGCTGCACAGGCTCCGCGGAAGAGGGGCGTGGAGAGCGACCTGCGCTCGCACACAGGCCCCTTGGTGGCGGCAGCAGCAGCCCCAACGTCTCCCGCCCGCCTCTGGGGTCCGCGCCTCCAGCCGCGGCTTGCGCCCGTCTCTGTGGTCCACGCCCTCAGCCGCGGCTCGCGCCCGTCTCTGGGGTCCGAGCTTTCAGCCGCGGCTCGCGCCCGTCTCTGGGGTCCGCGCTTTCAGCCGCGGCTCGCGCCCGTCTCTGGGGTTCGCGCTTTTAGCCGCGGCTCGCGCCCGTCTCTGGAGTTCCTTTAAGCAGCGTTCTTAAACCCCTCTCCTCACGCACCAGAAAACAAAGAGGGAAGAAAAAGTCTCTTGCCTCTTCGGCAGGTGCAGGCTTTTCCCCGGACTCCCTCCCGGCTAGCTGTGGTGCACTAACCCCTTCAGGCTATGTTCAAGCCGCCAACCCCAGTCCTCTCCCTGCGCTCGGTCCGAAACCGAAACCCGAGCCTCAGAGCCTCAGCTCGCAGCCCCGCCCGTCCCGGCGGGTGAGCAGACAAGCCTCTCGGGCTGGTGAGTGCCGGTCGGCACCGATCCTCTGTGCGGGAATCTCCCCGCTTTGCCCTCCGCACCCGTTGCTGTGCACTCCTCCGCGGCTTCGAAGCTCCCCCCTCCGCCTCCCGCAGTCTCCGCCCGCGAAGGGGCTTCCTAGTGTGTGGAAACTTTTCCTCCTTCACAGCTCCCTCCCACTGGTGCAGGTGCCGTCCCTATTCTTTTGTCTCTGTTTATTCTTTTTTCCTTTTGCCCTACCCAGGTACGTGGGGAGTTTCTTGCCTTTTGGGAGGTCTGAGGTCTTCTGCCAGCCTTCAGTAGGTGTTCTGTAGGAGTTGTTCCACGTGTAGATGTATTTCTGGTGTATCTGTGGAGAGGAAGGTGATCTCCGCGTCTTACTCTTCCGCCATCTTCCTCTGTCCCTATATCCCTCATTTTAAGAAACTTTCACTAACCCCTAATTGCCTTCGAAACCGATTCTAAAGGTCTCGTATTTAAGGCTATCCACTATATGCCGATTAACTGACAATTTGACCTCATCTTTTACCACTGCTCCTCTGGACAATAAAATTGAGTTACTTATACCTCAAATGACCTTAAAGCTTTCCCATCTTTAAAGTATCTGCTTTTCATGTGCTCTTTCATCTCTGCCTTAAGATCTACAACCATTCTTCAAGTACTATTTTATCCTTTATTGAACCCTGTAACTAAATACAAACTTTCATTTCTCTGAAACCATACCCCCCACAGCATCACTGCACATTTCTGATGGCACTTGCCTTACTTAGTCTTCTGACTTAATTATGTAAATACTAGTATTTGTTTTCTGCCTTCCAACTCACATCAGCCATTATTATAAACTCGAGAGCTATAACTGTACCTTTTATATTTTGCCTTTCAGCACCTAACAAAATGACCTAACAAAATAATAGGATAGTACTTTATCATTTGCATAAAAACAAATACATTCAGTTACTGCATTAACATCATATTAAAAGCAAATATTTCTCTCTTTTGATATGCGCCTATGGAAAAAAAGGGGTAATTTTCTTCCTACATAAAGTATCCTATTCTTTTTTTTTTTTCATTTTCGCCAAGAAGTTTATTGAACAACTTATTAACCCTTTTGTTTCACTACCTTCTGCCATTTTTCAGGCAACTTCATAATTACATCTTCCCAAAACTTTTTATCTTTTTGAGCAAAGAACTTTCCCAGGTGACTTTTACAGTCTTCCAGGGAATTGAAATTTTTTCCATTAAGAGAATTTTGTAAAGACCAAAATAAATGGAAATCCGAAGGTTCAATGTCTGTTGAATACAGCGGATGAATCAGAACTTCCCAGCCAAGCTGTAACAGTTTTTGCCTGGTCATCAAAGAAACATGGGGTCTTGCATTAACCTGATGGAAGATTATGCATTTTCTGTTGACTAATTCTGGATGCTTTTCGTTGAGTGCTGCTTTCAGTTGGTCTAGTTGGGAGCAGTACTTGTTGGAATTAATCATTTGCTTTTCTGGAAGGAGCTCATAATAGAGGACTCCCTTCCAGTCCCACCACCATATACACAACATCACCTTCTTTGGATGAAGACCGGCCTTTGGTGTGGTTGGTGCTAGTTCATTTCACTTGCCCCACGTAAAGTATCCTATTCTTGATGGATGGTAAAGACCACTACTTGCCAACTAATATCCATTCTTCTTTTCTTCCTCAATAACATAATTTCTAGCTGAGTACATGACTGTCCAACTAAAGGCTAGATTTCTCAGTCTCCCTTGTTGCTAGGTGTGCTGCTATAACTGCATTCAGGCTAAAGAGGTGTGAACAAAAGTGATGTGTATGACTTCCAGTGCAAGAGAAAGTGGGCACTGTCCCTTGTCCCTGCTCCTTTTTCACTGGTTGAAATGTGGTTGTGCTGAAGCCTCCTGGGAGCATGTAGATGGGAGTGATGAAATAAAATGCATATTTTAAGTCAAGACAAGAAAAATTTAAACATAAAATTTTCCTCTGCCCATTTGGGTCTCCTCTCCCCAGTAGTGTGCATTATACATCTGCATTATGCATTAACCAGACCTTCCCAATTGCAGGATACCTGTGCAACCATAAAGATCAATTTTTCTTCTGACGCCAGCCATGTAACTCCTTAGAAGGTAACATTCCTTTCTCAATCCTGTAAGGGGTCACAGTGACCCACCACTTGCCTTGTATGTGCAGATATCTTTGGTGAACTTTATGCACAATTCCAATATATCATTTCCCTTAAAGATAGTGATTGGTACAGAACAGACTGGACCAGATGACCTGAGGATATACTGGGCCACACCTAATGGAAGTTCTTAGCTTAAATACTTACTTATAACCTTATTAATGTTACTAGCTATATTACTTGTATTCTGCCTATTTTATAAGATTATTGTTTTTTGAATTACCAAATGTGTGACTGAGCATCCTATAAAAATAATGATGACTAGGTGACTTGAAACAATTGACCAAATATATAGTTCTATAATATCGACGATTGTAATAGTGTAACTCTAGATATGGGAAGAGGGAACCAGTTTCTGGATCATAACAGACTAGTAAAACAGGCAGTCCAGAGGATTTTGGCTACTGTTAACAGGGCCTGATCCAGTAACAGCACTCTGGTGGCCTATCAATGAAATCCTCGCCTGATCTGGGAATGAGGATCCCTAGTACCATAAGATAAATTGGTCACAAAATTCCTCCCAACCCTTGGTCGAAAATAAGACCGGAAGGGAGGGGATTATAAAATAAAGAATGTTGCCCACCATCTGATTCTATAAGAATTAAGTCATTAGTCGCTGCAGTCACTGACCTATAATACACTCTGAAAGGAATTCAGGGCAAAGATCGGGATGCGGCGCTGTGCTCTGGGAAAACTGGCAGAACTGGCCCGTTAGATATTTTCAGGAGAAAATTTTATGAACCCAGTTTCTTGTATCTTCCCATACTTATAAAAGCACTAAAACCATTAACTAAGATATTTGTCCCTTGGGAATAGCAGAAACCTTCTACCAAGGTATGTGTTTGATTGCACGTACCCCTTTGCCAAAGTCACATACATACTTGCCTCCCCTCCTTACCTCTTCAGAACAGTCCTCAGAGCTTTCTGAAAGACTGTTTTCCAGGTGATAATCCTCAGGTTGGCTCTAATAAAATTTTCCATTTCTTTCTTAGATTGACTAGTGATTCCTTTTTTTCAATAGGAGCAATACCAAGGGTTAATGGGAGCAAGATAGAAAGACCCTGCGTGTCTGATCTCAGGCAGTTAGCAAACCAGCTTTGACTTCTTATGCCCAGACTGTTAGGTGAAAGCAAAATTAACTCCTACTTTGAAGAATTTTCTGTTGTTGTGGTTGTCTGTTATAGCAGCCGAACCTCTATCATAAATAAAATGACTCGTTAATAACCTTATTTTTAATCTTATATAGTTGCTGTATGTTGTTTTGAAGAGTAGAGGTAGCTTTAGATAAATATGCCAGAATTTAATTAATTTAATTAATTAAATTTAATTAAATTTAAATTAAATTTAAAATTAATTTAATTTAAGATTAAATGAGTAGTGCATTTTAACTTTTATGTATTTAAAAAAAGAAAATATTTTCAATACAGAAAGAGATCAGAACAAAAGTATAAAATATATATATATACTATATAAAATATGGGGAAAACTTTTCTTTTAACCTTAAGTGAAAATATGTTCACATGTCCCAGATATCCAAGACAGATGTTACCACATTTCTTAGGTTATATCTACTTAAAGTAGAATAATAGAAGTTATTATTAATAGTCAGGAAATTAAGGTCATTCTTAGTGAAAATGCTTAGGTTTTAAATCAAGTCAAATTATGTCACTTTATACATAGCAAACATTAATGTATTATACTTAATATGAAAATGACAAGGCAGTGTTGGGGAAGAGGAATTTCCTCCTCTATCCCTTTTGCAGTCTTTTGGCTGGACTAATAACAAAATTGACACAATACAGAATAACAGAAAAAAAAGAGAAAAAAATTTGTGTGCACAGAAGTCTCATAGAAATAGGACCCAAGAAGTGGCCAAAGCAGGCAGCTTTTATACTTTTCAGACAAAAAAACAATTTTTGAGGAATTGACAGGACTAAGAAACTTAGGTTTGGGGTGCTCAATTAGTGAAGAATCTAATAAGAGTTTGGGCTTGGGATAGTAAATTAAAGAAGTAACAAGGTTTGCTTGTATAGGCTTCTTGGCCCCAAATTCTCTGTCTCTGGCAATAAGAGTGTCCTTCTGTCTCCAGAGGCAGGCAGTACACCTTTCACCTGAGAGGTTTATTTCCTGCTTTCAGGGAGACATGGAGGTGGGTCAGAGTGTCCCTCTTGCATTGGCTGTTTCTTAAGTAACTTTAATTCAAAATAATCAATATGCCATTGAGACATATTTTGGGGTGGTCTGCCCTGGGCCCCAACAGCAGCATAGTTTGTGGCTTTTCAGTCCTATGGCTGACCATCAAATTCCTTTATGGAACTTCTGTGACATCTTCCTGTGATCTCCTGCAGACTGGTTTATTCAAAATTTCTGAGGATGTCTCTGGGATCCTGAGTCTCACTTGTATTTTATAAATTCCCAGGGGTTTTTGATGATCAGCAAGTTGAACACTATCGCTGTGAAACAGAGTTCTAGTGCTCCAGACTAAGAGCTAAAATAAAAGTAAAAGACAGTCTTAAGGGACTTGTGATTTAATGCGAAGAGATAAGACAAAGACTAAGAAGTAATGAAAATAATAAACCATTCTCAATATTTACAGTATTGTTCTATACAGCAATTTCATTGCTAAAATGATTCTCTACTTGTGCAGTTTTATAGACCTCTTTGGAATTGTTCTTGTTTGATTTCTCAGTGCATAATTTCTGTTTATTTTTGGCTTCAATTACTAACCTCTTTAAGCAAAAGCTTCTTTGAAATTTCAGGTTAAAAAAACGTGTGTAGCAGATGTATACTTTCAAGGCAAAAGGATACAATTATTAATTATCCTATAGCTATTCTCAACAATCAGGTATAACCCATTTATATTACTCTAATGAAAAAATGTCAGCATAGATATCATTTAATTATGTAGCTTTGTCAAAAATATGAATGATACAAAAGAAAAGCACTTATTAAACATGGTGCTGCAGGAATATTTTTACCTCTAAAACCACCAGTTTTATGGCATGATTTGTTAATTACTTAAGGAATATTTGTGGGGAAAACACAGCAATATCCCTTTGGTTAAATTAGTGATGGATTAACTCAATTGACTTACTGCCTTAAATCCTTTTTAGGAAATGGGAAATTACAAATTAATAAAAAAATGAAAGCACATAGTAGGTGTTCAACATTTGTTTCAAATATATTTGAACTGAATAGAATCAGAGCAAATATTAAACTTCTGAAGGAAAATTATTTAACTACCAAGAGTGTTTATCCCATTAGATTTGGAAGTTTGCTAAAAACAGGGACAATAATTGTCCAGATTCCTACTACAACCCATTTTGCAATGTGACTGATCAAAGAATACACTGTAGGGAAGCAAAATTTGTGACCCCAAAATGTGTCTCTTTGACATAAGGATTAATTTAGACTGATGAATTTTAAGAAACAGAAGACTAAGGAAGATTTTCTTGTTGCCTCTCCCTTAACTGCCTAAAAGAATTTAGATAAAGGGGATGTTCCCAGAATAGGGCTACCACCAGAGAAATCTGAAAAGAATATGGGCTGGCTGTGGTGGAGGCAACTCAGCAGGGCCGAGAGATCAGAGTCCCCTCTGTGTTGAATCGTCTCTGCAGGGCCCAGCAAACGACTGTGTACCAAACATTTGCTTTTCCTTCTCTTTGTAAATTGCCTTCCTCCCCTTTGAAATCCCAAACCACTACCCCCAGCATCCTCTTTTGTCTGAAGCTGACATTTAAGGTAAGGATTTTATTCACTTTGGAGAGCTACTTAGTTTTCCTGAGTCTCTCTCAGGTATACATGTTATTAAAGTTTTATCTGAGTTTCTCCTGTTAATCTATGTCAATATAATTAGACCATCCAGAAGAACCTAGGATAGAGGAAAATTTCTTACTTTCCAGCAACCCCAAAATAGAGTTGTTTGCCATTTTATCGCTCATATATTATAACTGCAGAAAAATTCATATGCAAGACCAAAGATAAAGACTTTGACCATTCATTCTAACTACTTAAACTCATTAACAAATTATACTTCAATATGCTTTGAAGCAGTAATTAAAAACAGCTGAGTTCCCAGGTCAATGGTATTTTATTTAGATCAGTAATTGCGTACTCTGATGGAATGAAGGTTTCTTCTTTCTTCAGGGCAATCATTTGGAATATAGGACTCCCAGTAAATCTTTTCTCTTTCTGTCAAATCCAGATGATTTATATGCAGTAGAAATGAGAATCAACTAAACACCAAAGACCACAGAGATTTAATTAGCTATCAGCCAGAGACTTTTGCTCCTCCTAGGGCCACTATTAAGACCAAAATTAGATTAGCGTGACAAAAGTAAACACATTCTTCTTTATCAGCAAATTTGAGTAAAAGTTCTATGTATTCACCAAGTGAAATTTTGAACTCAGTACAAAGGGCTTTACAACTTCAGCATACTCTCTTACAGTACTTGCAATTTTCCTCTACTTTGGAGTAATTTGAATGACAAATATGGCTGGGAAGAAAATCCTAAAATATTGAGACTTGCGGCTTACTCAGTGATTTTCTATGGGCAAGCAAATGTATATATGACTTTAGCACATTCTATGGCCAGCCAACTACCTGGCAGCATCAATTTTAACAAATTATTTTGTACTGAAAAAGCACGTTGTTAAACCAGGAGTGCACTGGGACATACTAACATTTTTCATTTCATGTTATGGGGAGTAACACTAATTTTCCCTTTATCCTACTAGGTTCTTAGCTGAAACATGCCCCCCAATAATAAAAAGACGGATTAACAGGAGAAAAACAGAGATTTAATAACATGTATACGTCCTGTATCAATGAGAGAGACCCAAGAAAACTGAGTAACTCCCCAAAATGGCCCAAGCCACCACCTTAAATATCATCTCTAGCTAAAGTAAAAAAAAAGGTCTTGGTAAGGGAGGGAAGCCAGTTATGGGAAGTTATCAGGCAAAGCACAGTATCGAGGGTAAGGTTGTTTTGCAGGTTTAAGTCAGTTGCTGTCTCCACTGATATGAATTTCTAAAGATTTAGTTATCCTCCTCTTCCTGGTACAGAGAGGAAGACACCCTTACAAATGGAGATTTCCCTTATAAAGGTAAATGTCCCTTACCAAAGGTTAACTTCTACTCAGTTTTCAGAGATTCTCCTATGTCTGACGTTTCTTAGAAATAACCAGCTTAAGATAATCCTTATGCAAAGAAGTGTATTTTAGGGTGGCAAATTCTGTTCCACTTCAGTGCCTATAGCCTCTACTCAAGGATTGTTTTTCTTCCTGCACCAATAAAGGCACAGGAGATTTTAAAAAATCCACCTCACCTCCATTTTCACTAGTCTTACTAATGACACAGTGTCTTACTAGCAGATAGGTAGTTTTTCTTTATTAGAAGTTTTCCCTTCCTAGCATAGTTTTCCCTTCCTAGTGTAAAAAATTAATAAACAGAAACTCTAATTAAATAGAGTTGGGAGACCAGAAAGGGGAGCTGTCATGCCCTGCTATGATAGCAGAGCCCAACAGGAAGAAGAATGACTCTTCTTTCCTGGCAAGTGCTCAGCCTATGAAAAGCCATGGACTCTGTTTGCTATAGCCCTTCCAACTTCCTTTTCCTCTCTATAAAAGTATTCCCCTTCCCCTGCCACTGGGAGGGATTTTCAGGTGGCTTGCCATGATTGCAGACCTTAAATTGCAATTTTCTGCTGATTCCAAATAAACTCATCTTTGCTGGAGAAATATTTGGCAGTCTATTTCAGGTCAACGCTAGAAAGGACACAGACTAAGAATGGATTGAAAAAAAATTGCTGTCTCAAATCTTCTTAGTTTATGTAGCAAGCTATGTTATACCTACAGACTCAGGGAAATTGCTAGTAGCTTATTTAATCTTCAGAGCTGGAAATAGATCATATTTTTGACCAATTTTTTTCAGAGCCTGGTCATTTGCAAAATGTGTTCTTTTTTTTTTTTTTTTTTCTGAAGTGGTATTCTGACCTTCAATTAGCATTTAAGTCATACATGATTATTACAACTTAAATTCATGTAAAGATCAGAAAGCACAGTCCAGCAGAAAAAGATCTATCCAATACATTAATGTGTGCCACATCTAAGTCAGGTGGAAGAAAAGAACCTATAAACAAACACTGGACTTCAACTTGAAGTGAATTATTGGGTAGAGGAGTAGGACAGATTGTCCCTAAAGGCATACAAGCAGGCTTGTATGCTTTGTAATATCATTTGTGCTGTTCAAGAAGAAAAGAGCTGAGAACCACACATCTGCCAACCCTATACCTGACACTGCAAGTTAGAATAGAGAAAAGTAAGTAAATGTGGTTGAACCAATGCCAGGAGCAGAAGGAAGAAGCTAGAGTTGATTAATTGATATGCCATCCCAGAAGGCAGTAGTCTCATTTTCTCAAACTTCTTTCCTCTGGTTTGTACTATTATTGTTTATCTTACTGAATGAGAAATTTAAAAATGGAGCAAAGCAATTGTCTTTCCTGGTAAAAAACAAAATTCAACTGAGTAAATTTGAAGATCTAGTTGGCTTTATTCAACAATTCATGAATCAGGCAATATCCCATCTACAAGTAGAAGGGAGCTCCCAGGAGCTGTGCAAAATGAAAGGCTTTAGGGCTTCCCTGGTGGTGCAGTGGTTAAGAATCTGCCTGCCAATGCAGGGGCCACGGGCTTGAGCCCTGGTCCGGGAGGATCCCACGTGTCACAGAGCAACTAAGCCTGTGCACCACAGCTACTGAGCCTGCACTCTAGAGCCCAGGCACCACAACTGCTGAGCCCGCGTGCCACAACTACTGAAGCCTGCACGCCTAGAGCCCATGCTCCACAACAAGAGAAGCCACCACAATGAGAAGACCGCGCACCACAACAAAGAGTAGCCCCTGCTCGCTGCAACTAGAGAAAGCCTGTGTGCAGCAACAAAGACCCAACGCAACCAAAAATAAATAAATAAATAAATTTATTTTTAAAAAAGACTTTATAGGCAGGAGGTTGGGACAAAGAAATTAAATGTGTGGATTATTTCAGGCAAGGCTACCTTCCCTTCGGGGAAGGCAGAGGGTTTTATCAGGTAGATTACCTCACTAGTGTTGATCAGGAAATTCCAGACCAATTGGTTTAAAATTCCCCTTCTGGGAGAGGCTGAAACTGCAGTTAGGTTAGTTATTAAGTCGTGGTGGGGCTTAACACAAATTACTCCATTTTGGGCTTGTTTCTTTTCAACATTCCTAATGCTTATGAGGTTAATGGAGAGAATATATTGTAATTTATTGCTGTAAATGGACATATTTTAGAGAAGTAAAATCAAGGCTGGCATCTCATTTCTTAAAAAGGCTAAAATTCATGCTAACATATTTTCAAGTAACATTTATAAAGTGGATTTTAGGACTCTGTGTTCCAAGGAATCATTGTTTTTTTCCCCCAAACTTAGGTTTTTGTTTTTTTTAAGGAAATTGACTGTAAGTATGAATTTATGAATTAATAAATTTAATTTTCTGATAGAGTAGTATAAAGTTGATGACATTCAACTTTTATCTGATATCATTATCAGAAAATTTCTAATATTGAAGCTGTTAAAGGGAAACCACAAGTCCAAAATGGCATCACTTGTGCTAAATCCCAAGATACCAAACCTGGATTTAATACCTGACCTAACTACAGTTTAAACTTTTCCAGGAATGTAACCTTAACTGGCTAGTCTGGAATTATCTGTTCAGCATCAATGAGATAATCTGTCACACAGGCCCTCTCCAGCCCCCAAAGGAAGAAGAGGCAATGTCCTCTGCCGTTCCCTTCCCTTCCCTTGAAACACGGTGGCCTGTCCTGAAACAATTTTTTTTTTTTTTGGTAATAACTTCCTTGTCCCACCTTCCTCTTATAAAAACCCTCCATTTTGTACAACTCCTCATAGCGTCTTTCTATTTACTAGATAGGATGCTGCCCAATTCATGAGTCATTGGATAAAGCCAATTAGATCTTTACTCAGTTGAATTTTGTTTTTTTAACAAGCAAAATATTAGGTATAGAAATGGTGAAGACAAAACCTTAGATAACATATGGAAAAGAAGGGGGAAGTGATCAAGATGGTGGAGTCGGAGGAAGCTGAGCTCACGTTCCGTCAGTAACACATCAAAAATACATCTATATGTGGAGCGACTCTCGTGAAAACAAACTGGAAACTGGCAGAAAGACTCTTCTACATCCAATCCTATAAAGATCCACATGGAGTTGGGTGGAAAGGGCAGAGAATGAATCAGGTTGGGACCATGCCCCTAGCAGCTTGCTTACTTCAGATCCAGCTCTACAGACAAAGCCACTGGGCACGTGTAGATTGCATAGGGACGCTCCCAAACAAGGACACAACTTCAAGACAGGGATAGGTAGCTGTTTCACCTAATTTCATAGAGTCAGAGAAAGTTAAACAAAATGAGAAGACAGAAGAATATGTTTCAAATGAAAGAAAAAGGGAAAAACCCTGAAAAATCAACTAATGAAACAGAGATAAATAATTTACCAGATGAAGGGTTCAAAGCATTAGTAATAAGAATGCTAAGGGAACTTGGGAAAAGAATAGATGAACACAGAATTTTTAACAAAGTACTGGAAAATATAAAGAAGAGCCAGATAGAGCTGAAGAATACAATAACTGAAATGACAAACATACTTGAAGGAATTAACAGCAGACAAGGTGACATAGAAGAACACATACATGATCTGGAAGATAAAATAATGGAGACTGCCCAATGAGAAAAACGAAAAGAAAAACAAATTTTAAAAACTGAGGACAGTTAGGTCCAGTCCCTGGTGGTCTAGTGGTTAGGACTCCACACTTTCACTACCGAGGGCCTGGGTTCAATCCCTGGTCAGGGAAATAAGATCCTGCAAGCCATGCAGCACAGGAAAGGAAGGAAGGAAGGAAGGAAGGAAGGAAGGAGAAAGAAAGAAAGAAAGAAAAAAGTCAAAAAATGAGGACAGTTTAGTGTACCTGTGAGACAACATCAGGCAATACTAATATTCACATTATAGGAGGTCTCAAAAGGAGAAGGAAGAGAGAAAGGGTAGAAAATATATGTGATGAAATTATGGCTGAAAACTTCCCAAAGCTAAAGAAAAAAAAACAGATTCCCAGGTACAGGAAGCAAAGATTTGGCAAACTATACTGTCTAAGCTTCGAAGTTCTTATGTTGCCTACCCCATGGAGATGGTAAAGTGATTGAAAGAGAATGTATGTGAAGCTCAAAACATCATCATATTTTATACAATAAATGGTGGCTGCTATTGTTAGTGGTGATGATATTAAGGTGTGAATTTATATTTACTCAATGTATTCATTTTTGATCTTTATAGAGCTGTGAGATAACTTCTATGTGTATTATTATTGCGCACACACAAACGCATACCTCGTGTGCAGATGGTATTTGAGTATTACAGTGAATATTCTTGGGTGAGCAATACTAGATATGTTTTCTTCTCTATATACTATCTTTTTCTACTCTTTTAGCAAGATTTATTTCTCCCTGAATGTGGTCTGTATTTAATCTATACAATGTGTATGATTCACCAAAAAAAAAAAATTAAGAAATGGTTGACATGTTTACATTCTTTTACTCTTGCTTTCATTTCTTTGCAACTAATCTTAACAGCTACAGCAGTCAGATTACATTTTACTTCTTACTTCCACACACCCTTTATTTCCCCACTATGCATTTTTACTTAGAAGAAAATAAAATTAACCAATAATGTAGAAATTATACAGTATTGAGAAGAGACGAGTTGGAGCCAAAATGATAATCTTGGTTTAACAATAGAGACAGATGCTTCTACCGTATCGGGAAATTTCTTCTCCCAAAAAGAATTTCTATACTTCTTAAAATATTCATCAGAGAAGTTGTAATATTACCATAGTAAACTAAATCAAAAATGTTATTAAATTTTCCGCTACACTTGTCTTAAATTATAAAATAAATGTTATCTTCAGATAAATGTTATAACCTTCAGAAACCATCAGTCAGGATTAATGGAGTGAAAAAACTGAGACAAAAGTCAAAGTCAGGTTAATAGTTATGAAAGGAATTAGGCTTTAAAATAGTTATTGAGAGCTTTCAATGTTACTGCAACTGTTCTGTGATCTCTTGTGTATGTTCTCTCCTTCATTTGCCCACACTTTCCTTAAAAGTATGGTTACCAGGGGGGAAGGGTTGGGGAGAGGGATAGATTGAGAGTTTGGGATTGACATGTATACATTGCTATATTTAAAATAGATAACCAGCAAGGACCTACTGTATAGCACAGGGGACGCTGCTCAATATTCTGTAATAACCTAAATGGGAAAAGAATTTGAAGAAGAACAGATACATGTATATGTATAACTGAATCACTTGGCTGTACACCTGAAACTAACACACCATTGTTAATCAACTCTACTCCCATATAAAATAAAATTTTTAAAAAATTTGCCAACAACAACATTCATCTTTTAGGTTCAGATGGAACTCAGACTGAAGGTACAATAATGCTGTTGTCTACCAGGAAACAGCCATTTGTAAAGGCATTACTGAAGATTCTTTTGATAGTTCCGTTGTAAAGGATGAACCTGTTACCTTAAACAGGTTTTGCATTTCAGGATTCCTGCAGTTGAGGGGAGCACTGAGGGTCAGGTGGAGCTTGGTTCAAAGGTGTGAAATATTAACTTATAACTAATTCAAAAAAATGGAAAAATTTCAAAGTAAGTATTGTACAATATAAGTATGGATGGTTTATTTTTTAATTAATTAATTAATTAATTTATTTTTGGTGCATTGGGTCTTCATTGCTGCTTGCGGACTTTCTCTAGTTGCAGTGAGAGGGCGCTACTCTTCATTGCAGTGTGCGGACTTCTCATTGCTGTGGCTCCTCTTGTTGCAGAGCATGGGCTCTACGTGTGCGGGCTTCAGTAGTTGTGGCACGTGGGCTCAGTAGTTGTGGCTCGTGGGCTCTAGAGCGCAGGCTCAGTAGTTGTGGCACACAGGCTTAGTTGCTCCGTGGCATGTGGGATCTTCCCAGACCAGGGCTCGAACCCATGTCCCCTGAATTGGCAGGCGGATTCTTAACCACTGCGCCACCAGGGAAGTCCCAGCTAGTCTAAATTTATGTCAATTTCTGACTTCCATTGGAATATGAACACTTATGTCTGTTAGATATGTCTTGAAGTTACTTAAATTAAATCTACATAATTGAAAAAAATGTAATACCAGAAACATTCATACCTAGATTAACTAAAATTTAGGGTTCATTGTTTAATGATTAAATGGATTAAAGAATACTGATTATTTTGCAATTGACTAAAATCAGTATGTACATCTTTTTTAGCAGTTTTCCCCTTGATAGTATTTTCAAAAATCAACCAAATCAATATGTGTCTTAGGTAGTTTTCAATTTATGTGATTTCCCCTCCACCATTTTTAGTATCTTCTGAACCAATTTGTCCACAATTATTTTCAGTTTCTCTGAAAAACTAGTATAAATAAACCTAGATTTTTAAACAAAATTAAACTGTAATGGTAGATAGTAGTGATATGGAATTTTTCCAATATGCTTTCGCCCTTCAATAGGCTTTTCACAACCCATCCCATTGCTAATCTCGAGAAAGGCCATTTCTTAAGTTCAGGGACAAAAGTGGACATTTCCGCCATGATGAGAAAATGTAAGAGCTTTGAAGACCCCTTATCTCTAAGATGAAGGCACTGAGGCTAAAGATCAGACAGTGGGGTTTACATTTTCTTTCTTTATAAATGTATGCAGTTTCTGTATTCCCAGCATGCATTTGGACATAAATCACCTTAATTTCATAATATTTTCTTCTTTATTTATACCTGTTTATGTTGTTTGTATGATGTATTTACTGTCAAATGTGTTTCATACTTTGTGGCAGATTGTATTTTCCAAAAAAGGTGCACACTGTTTCTCATTCCACATGTTCTTGCATTTTTACCTCAACATTTCTTTCAAGGAGAGGTTGGATGTATGCCCCGTCTCTTTGAATCTCGATGGCCTTGTGACTATAGTGACGTGATACCATGTGGCTTTTGGTGTTAGGTCGTAAGAAGTGATGCAACTTCTAGTGGCTTAGGATGCTTGCTCCTATGCCATTAAGATTGAGGTGGTTTGTTTCACAGGAATAGATAACTTGAACTAATCTCCAAAATTGTATACTTTCTTTAGGATGCCTTTCATCTGCTTATTCAAGTATTTAAGTGAAACAGTTACATCGAACCAGACCTCGTAACACAGATTGAATTCCCTTCTTTTTCACTGTCTTGGTGGGATTGTTTTTCATCAATTTTTCAAGGACTAGTCATCATGGCCGTATATACTGGAAAGAGAAATTAAAGTTTGCAAGTGACTACATAATTTGACATTGTTATAAATTTACTTTACATAACCAAAATTGGGCCAAAACTAAGTCAAATATTTTTTCTTATTTATGATATAATAATTTTGAAGGTCTAATAAGAGCATCTCAACTCTAGCTGCTTAGAATTTTATTTGTAAGCAGATAAATAGCTGCACATTTTTCTTTGCACCTTGCTAGGTATGCCAATAAGAATTATTATATATAGAATCTTCTTTACACTGCTTACACACTCTCCCAAAGCAAGGCTATGTACCACTTCACACACTTCTGGGCTCACTCACTTTTATTCATGGGCCCTGGGGTGACCTTCATAATATCTGACTGTTTTGATAGGTAGAAACCATGATGTTTGCCTTCTGAGACAGAAGTCATCTGAATATAGGTCTTCTTGTATCTGAGGCTACAAGTACTACTTACCCTAATTGCTTTAATAACTATTAACTTGACCTTGACTTTTGTCTCTGTTTGTTCCCTGCATTAATCCTGAGGTTTCTGACTGGCTGCTTCTTTATCCCCAACTTATGCCAATTCCAATTCCTAAGCTTCTTCAATGCCAGGACCATTATTTGTTTCCTGCTTTGCTTTGAATCTTTGGTCCTGATCTCTTACCATACAGCACTAACATAAACCAGACAGGAAGTCCAGTTAGTGATGAAGCAAGAAAATTAAGTACTGTCATTGTAAATATGTCACCTCAGTTAATCATTTTGTAAAAGACAAGTTAAAAGATGTAGTTTTTTTTCCCAGTATCACAGATTTCCAATTCATGTTATCATTTGGGCATAAGCACAAAATGAAAATAAAAGACTAATTAGGCAAATAAAATAAATCAGTGCAGCTGCTTTACACAGTCCGGCACATGAAAGTGAAATTTGCCAACATTAGAAAAACTCAGATGTCAGAATGCAGTGACATCCCTGCCCTAGCACCACTGTATCGTTTCTATCATGATCTTCCTGTTCTCCAGTGACTGTTTCGTCTTTCTTAAATTGAGAAGGGACAACAACCTTCATGCAATAAATCATTAACATTTAGAAATAGGAATTCAGTATATTATAATAAAACAAGACTGGAACATAACTTTGTGATGTTAGCTGGATACCTTACCTCTGAGTCCTCATCTGTGAAATGGACATAATAATGGTTTCCTATCTCATAGGGTGTTTATAAGAATTCAATCATACAACTCATACAGAATGCTCAGAGCAGTCCCTGGCATGTTGATAAGTTCTCAATAGTTTTGACTTCTGTTATTTCAGTGCAGTAAAACAAAGCACTTTGAATATGAACCATTTGATCAGAAGTGTATCAACCTCTTTTTCCCACTGTGAGCACTGTACCACAGCCAGGAAGGGCTGGGGTCTGATTAGCTATTTTATTGGTGCCATTTATTGGGACTTAAACCCAGTTCTTTCTGTTCTCTTAATGGATTGGGTCACTTCTTGTTTTTTGTCACCTGCACTGGCTCCTGAAACTACATGCTGTCTTCCTATCAGCTTTGCACCTAAGCTCCTGACTTCGGGATGTGTACTTTCTTTCTAACCAGCACCACAAAATATAACTTTTTTTCTTTCATGTGTTCATTGTAGAGAACGAGGAAAACACAGGAAAGTTCAGAATAGAAAATTTAGAGCATAGATATTATTGGCACTTTGATTTTTCTCCCTTGTAGTCTCTTTTTCTCCTCACAAGTGTATATTAAAGCAATTTGCTGAAAATACTATATATACTATTATATATGATGATAGTATGTTCTTTTTTTTTGAATCCTACTTGGTTCCCTCTGTTCTTTTTTATTTTAACGTTTATTTATTTGGTTGCACCAAGTCTTATTTGCGGCTCCAGGGTTCCTTAGTTGTGGCTTGCTGGCTCCTTAATTGCGGCAAGTGGGCTCCTTAGCTGTGGCATGCAAACTCTAGTTGCGGCACACATGTGAGATCTAGTTCCCTGGCCAGGGATCGAACCTGGGCCCCCTGCATTGGGATCGCAGAGTCTTATCCACTGTGCCACCAGGGAAGTCCCGATGATAGTATGTTCTGATCTACTTCCACCAAACTTTTCTGGGAAAACTTGTCCACCAGTGTGAAGACCCAAATGAGCTATGGTTGATCCCTGAAGGGAATATTCCATCCTATTCCCTCACCTCACTCTGAGAAAATCCCAGATACCACATTGTAAGTGAATTCTTTCTTGTAACAGAGAGGGGAATGGTAGATGATGTGCTCACTGGAAATGCCCTATATTATCGACAATGATGCAGTAAATGTCTAACAAACACATAGACAGCCAGCACTGGGATAAAGCCTACTGTGGGTTGGGGAGTTTGGAGCGTTAAGTTCCTACTAGTAACTGCTGGAGCAGTTAAACTAACCTAATGGCTCGGTATCAACTCTGCGAATGAATGCCTGATAGGACACTCTAGGGAAGCCAGAAGCTTCAGCCTTGAGATCAGAGGAGAGTAAGCTAACAGTTTTTTATTTTTTTTAAATATGATCTAGTGTTTGATGGAGTCTGAATGAAATTGAGAAAGTTCTTGATTTCCTGTAATTTGTCCCTAGTGATGCTCTAGAGGGCCTTTCCTGACTTTGTCAGAATCAACAGCCTAATTCACATATTAGGAAAACCTCACACAGGGCCATGCATGCCCTGACCTAAGCATTGGCACAGTAGAGACCTCACTTTAAAAGGACGGATCCGTGTCTCACAGACTCAAAATAAAAAATAGACAATCTGTTTTTGTCAGTGGGATAGAAAAACTGTTTTGTAAGGTATGCTTATGAGAAAATTGGAGCAGTCAGATACAGTGCTGAACACTATATGGAAATTACCAAAAATAAATAAATGATAATCTATTTTGAAGTTAAAAGTGATAATCACTAGATTTCTGATCCCATTTACTCATTGGACAGCAGTGTTTTCCAAAGCCCATTCGAATGGCAGCTCTGATATAATAACATTCAAACTTCTAAGTTAATTGTTTTCTTTTTCTCTATGTGGATGCTAACAGGGCTCTGCTGCCTTTAAATAGTATGGAGGATGGAAAGAATAAAGCTCACACTGATTCAAACCTCTTATGCACCAGACACCAGAGGCATAAGAACCTCTATAGTTATGGTCTAACTTTAAGGAGTAAGATTTTAACTTACCTTTATTTTGATATTTTATTTACAATAATAGTAATGTTTAATTCTTCACAGCATTAAACTAATATTAGAGACTAAGTATAATTAATAGCTCTTTCCCCCCCACCAACCTCACTGAGGTATAATTGACAAAATTATATATAAAGTATACAATGTGATGATTTGATATATGTATACATTGTGAAATGATTACCACAATTAAGTGAATTAACACATCTATCACCTCATATGGTCATATTTTTTCTTTTGGGTGAGAATGCTTAAGATCTATTCTCTTAGAAAATTTCAAGTATACAATGCAGTATTGTCAACTATAGTCACCATGCTGTACATTAGATCCTCAGAACTCATTCATCTTAGAATGTTTGTACTCTTTGACCATCATTTCCCCATTTCCCTCGCCCCAACCTTTTCTTAGAGTTAAAAATCATCTTAGAACTGTATAAAACCCTAAGAACCATCTAATCCAGATGTTCAGTGATATTCCCCAGAACATTCTGTTCTGGGAGTTTTCTTTTGGGCAAAGATGAGTGGGAGCAGTGAGGGGACCTGAGATAATGGGTCGTGAAGTGTACAGGGCTGTTGACTTCAGTCATAGTAGCTTTGTGCTTTTCTCTGTCTTATATATTGGATTTTTTTTTTTTTTGCCTTTGGTAAAATAATTCTGCTACTCGAAAAATTTCAAAAGCTGTATTTTATTCCAAATCTCTCAATAAGGAAACTAGACCCAAAGAGAATAAGTATCTTGTCCCAAAACACATTTATTTAATAACAAAGATGTGATAAGAATACTTATCTTCTCAATATAATTCCAGTATATTAGGTAAATGCTCTCATTTCAGATGATTGAAAAATCGAAGCCTAACTAAACTTTCCTTAAAATATATTTGTTTAGATTACCTTAAGGGTGTCTGATATGTGCATTTTACTGTCCCCAAATAAATAATTTACACTTACCAAAAATGGTGGTGGCTTCTTACCAAGTTATAATATCTCCTTTCTATTAGAATTGCCACATATTACTTTAGCTGCTTTTGTACTGTCTTATATAAAAAATTAAGGACAATTTATAAAAAATAAGCAAACAGAATCTATGTTATAAAAACAAGTATGTACAAAGGGACTATTAATATCTGCCTTTAGATAATTTCTCAAACCCCAAACCTTAATTAATATGAAGTTATTCATTAAAAATTCTTTTTTCTAAATCATATTCTGGTGGAAAATAAAATATTTCTTACATATTCTCAAACTTATTGTTAGAACTTCCAACTTTTAGTAAAATGCTATCTCCGCTTTATATCCCTGATTGCTCTACATGTGGTAGGGCGAGGGTCAGACGAAGTTTTGCTTTGTTTCATTTTGTTGTTTAGGTTTTTATCACTAGTCTTGAGTACCTATGATTGAATTTTTCTCAATAAAAATATGTATTTCCATATGTTAGGAAACATCATTATTTTTTAAACATCTTTATTGGAGTATAATTGCTTTACAAATGGTGTGTTAGTTTCTGCTTTATAATAAAATGAATCAGCTATACATATACAACATCATTATTTTTTGTTACAGTTAGTCTAAACCATTAATGTCAACAGCAAAAATATCAAGGGATTACTATAACCTTCTTAGCATACATAAATTACTGTCTCTCCCCAGTACCTGCTTCTTGTCCTGAGAACAGTATCATCCTCTTTTCAAGATTCACTCTTCTCCAGTCCTGTTCACCATCCCCACTTATGATTCAGTATCAGCTGCCATTTTCTTCTTTTTTTAAATTGATGTATAGTTGATTTATAATATTGTATTGATTTCATAGTGATTTAGTACTTTTGTAGATTATACCCCATTATAGGTTATTATAAGATAATGGCGGGCTTCTCTGGTGGCGCAGTGGTTGAGAGTCCGCCTGCCGATGCAGGGGACACGGGTTTGTGCCCTGGTCTGGGAGGATCCCACATGCCGCGGAGCGGCTAGGCCCGTGAGCCATGGCCGCTGAGCCTGTGCGTCTGGAGCCTGTGCTCCACAACGGGAGGGACCACAGCAGTGAGAGGCCCGCATACCGCAAAAAAAAAAAAGATAATGGCTATAATTCCCTGTGCTCTACAGTATATCCTTGTTCTATTTTATACATAGTACTTTGTATCTGTTAATCCCGTACCCCTAATTTGTCCCTCCTCCTTCCCCTCTCCCCTTAGATAACCACAAATTTGTTTTCTGTATCTGTGAGTCTGTTTCTATTTTGCATATACATTCATTTATATTAATTTTTAGATTCCACATACAAGTGACATCATACAGTATTTGTCTTTCTCTGTCTGACTCATTTCACTAAGCATAGTATTTTCTAAGTCCATCCACGTTGCTGCAATGGCAGAATTTCATTTTTCTTTATGCCATATTCTTATATTTCCTCACTTCTTCGTAAAAATGCTTCGTGGAAGGAGTGGGTCTGTGACACAAGCCGTCTTAAGTCCTTCCCTGAGAATTAAAAAAAAATTAGAACTAAACAGGTCCTTAGTCTCTCTTGATAAGGCTGAAAAGATAAGTGGGAGTTACTAGTAGGCATGATATCAGCAGTGGTAAATGAAATTTATAGACAAGGGAAAAGAAGAGAGAGACAGACAGAGAAACAGAGAGATAACTTGGTGATAATTAACCACAAGTTCCAAAGGACCCAGAAGCTAGTTCCAACTTTATTTTTCTTGTTTCATTTTTACTAGAGTAAATAATTTACCTACTATTTCCTAAGCTGTTTATTATTTGGATTTCTGCCTCTTGCAACCAATAACTCTGTTATTACATCCCTACTCTCTTGTCAGCAGATAAATTTATCTATTTGCACTGTCATTTTTATTTAAATATATTTTAATTATTATCTTGGAGCCAATTTTCATTTGACACAGTTATTTTTAAAGGTCACATTTCAAAATGTAATTGATGAATCAGTGCCTTTGTGATAATGTATTTTATAGGTTAAAAAGGATCAATCCATGGTAATTTACTTTTACAACCCTATAAAATTGCAAAGGTGAAATGCTTACCTGACTGCAGTTAATGGAAATTTCAACCTGACAATCAGAAAATGTTCATAAACAACATAATCTAGTCCAGAATCAATGATGACATCTGAATGTAGGAGAATGATATTAAGGATTGGAAATATGGGCTCTTTTGGTTCTACCATCTGTTTAAATATCATCAGTCTTCATCTCATTACTCTTGCTCTATAAAAATCTCTGCAAATGACTGTTACAACTGCAAGAAGAACTATTACTTCACTTTCAGGCTTATATATCCAACTGTCCAAATATTTTCATTCAGATGCTCAAAATACACCCAAATCCAACCTTATGATGAGACTATGCACATTATATTCCAGAGAAAATCTGTGTCTTCTGTGTTTCCAATGTTAGTTGATGGTGCTTCTATCTATAGTCATCCAAACCAGAAACATGTGAGTGGTCTCCCTCCCTCACATCTACATCCAACAATATACCATTCATGGATTAATACTTTTATATGGCCTGCCCTAGTGTGACAGGTACACAGTGCTAATTGCTAAAGGAAACTCACAGGATCCAAAGTGGCAATGCGGACAAATCTCCAGTTCATTGCAGGAAAGATGTACGATATAGTCACAGCATTAAAATAAGGAAATGTATCACAGCCAAAGCCTGCCTCACAGTAACGTGTCTGGAGAGGCCAGGAGTAAGTTCCAGCTGTCCTCCCTCTCTAAGGGTCTTCCCATGACACACGTCCTTTCTTGAACCAGAAACCACCAATGTGTGAATGGAACACCTCAGAATAAGGGGACCCAAATTTTAGTTTCAGTTAGGGTTCCTTATACCCTACCAGTCATGTAGGCATATTCTGGATACATAATGCAGGGGTTTTACCAAGACTAGGGGCAATTCATAAATCTCATTGTTTAGAAGCTGGTGCAAACTTTCCTGAAACTTCAAAGTCTTATGGCTACCAAGCAGCACTATTAATCAATATGTCACATGCTGACTAGGAGTCAGTGCCAGGCCAGGTACATTTGTAATTTTTACTGAAATAAGAATAAATTCCTGCCTGCTGGAATTAATCCTCAAAGCACAGATCCCCATCTCCTATCAAATAAAGCTTAAATTTCTTAATATGTTAGCAAGATCCATTGTGACTGGTATCTGTCAGTCTCCTAACATTCAGTTATAATCTGTGCTCTGTCAGCAATGAATTACCTGCTGTTCTCTTTGTGTGCAGTGCTTTAGTGTAAGCGCTGAGAGTTGTTTTTTCTTTTTTGTGTTGTAAGTGCCTGACTTAAGCTTTGAGTGCCAAGACATTCACTTCAGAGATGGCTATCTCAAGTAAACACATTGCCCCAGCCAGACAGCTAGATAAAGCACCAGGCCAGTCACTTCCCCCCTCCCTCTCCCTCTCCCCACCCATCCCCCAGCCTCCTTTGTTTTAGAGCTCTTGGTGGATTTTGATAACTGACAATTTGGGCTGCTTTTTCTTTTCCTTCTCACTCCTTAAATTCCTGCTTTTATGTTTTAAATTCACCAATGTAGAGTGAGACCAAGAAACCCCAGGTCCTGACCCTCAACCCCAATAAAAGCAGAACCCCAGGCCCATTTTCTCTCTTCCCCCACCTCACCACCTCCCCCATGACCTTGTTGTGAGGCCCCAGGTGTGCCATGGGATTTCCAGGACTTATAAGTAATAAATCTTTTTTTTCCAAAGCTTCCTGATGGTTATTGCTGAAGGCGTCTTGCAGTCATAATAAGAGCCACAAGGGCCAGTCCAGCCACAACGTTGGAAATTGATAGGCTGAAACACACTCAACAAATGCTATTTCATATATCCATGCTCAGAGTCTCTCCTGGTGTCCACCAAAATATGGAGAGGTGCATCTTAAACCATTTGTCATTTTCCTTAAGACAGGAAAAAAACAAAACAAAACAAAACATGGTTTTCTGTATTGCCAAGGCAATGCACACTACATTCGGGTTTGCTGCTCCATAGCATTTACTACGTAACTCAGAACTTCCACATATGAATTTGGCTCATGTTTTGGTATATGTTGAAAGTTAAGCAGCCTGGCTGCTTAATGTTTGGCTTTTATATAACAGTAGCATCTGTGCTACAGGATACTGCAAAGAGCCTATGGCAAGGTCTGCTTGGAGATAGGAGACACATTACAGATTTTTAGGTTTTGGGAACAAAACTCTTGTACACTTATTAATGTAGTACTTTTCCTTGGAGGAATTGCTCCTGGCAATATAATAACCTTTGAAAAAGACTGAAGCTGATCTTAAAACATCAGGTAGTAACTCTGCAACTCCCAATATCAAAACCACCCAATATCAACTGGATATGATTTCTTCCTCCTGGATAGAAAGTCAGGCAAAACTGACAGCACCATGTGATGAGGTACTCAGAGCCAGCCTGCATAGGCCCTGGGGTCACATGTAAATTGCATAGGATGCTTGCCCACATTCCCAGCACACCTAATCCTAGTCACTGTCACCCCTCCTTCAACCAACATGTATGATCTTCATGGAATGATTTCTAAAGCAACTTAACTGAGTGTGAAAATATTACAGCCTGATTTTTAGATGGTTCTGCATGACATGATGTTAATAGAAATAGAATAGAGAAATTCTCTCAAAAAGAACACCATTCTCTTGTCCACTTTGCATGAGATAGAGGGATAGAGATAAAGATCCCCCAGATTCAGAGGTATGTGGGAGAAACATTCGGAATAAACCCACAGCATGAAAATAATTGTGTTCAATGTAAATGCTTATCAACAGGATAGCATAGAAGAATGGAAAGAATAACTCCCTTGTTAAATAAATCAGCCTCCTTTGTTGGATATTGCCCATTGTTAAGTAGAATTTCTTCTCGCCCCCTTCAGTATTTTTTCCTTATCACAAGAATTAGAAGGACAAAATTTACATTTTTCATAAGGCATAAAACTTAAGATTGTGAATGAAAGTTTGGTTCTTGCAGGGAGATGCAGATCTGTGATATGTGAAAGATGGAAGTGGGGTAGAAGCCATCTTCTGATGACTATGGTAGTTAACAAGCTACTCTTCACAGACAGGCAAGTTTGTGATGGTGAAGCTCCATGTTCTAATGTTTAGTCAACAGCTTCATGGATGTGTGGCAGTTGTATTGAAGCAGCAGAGGTAGAAATAGTAGCACGTCCAGATTGCAGGCATAGTGGTTAATAAACCTGAATCTAGCAGTGCAGTTAATGCCCCTGACTTCCATGCCTTTGGCTCTTTTAATGATTTGTAAGTATCTATTTTCCTGTTTTAGATCCTTTTGTCCTTAAGATACCTAAAGTTGTTTCCTTTTCCTGAAGAGATTAGTCACACATGCACATTCTTTCCTGCCATCTCAGGACTTGTTCAATATTGTCCTTATGATGCAAGTAGCTAAATGTTCATGGATAGAATGTGTTCTCAACATTGCGTCTCCTTCCTTTCACCAAGGTTTCTGCAGCTCTCTCCACTATTGAGAGCCCTGCGCTCAGTGGCAGTAGCTCACCTTTAGACCCCAAACTGTTCCCTTATGCAGAGCAGTCGGCCACCTGGCAGCATTATATTCTTTTCTTTATGGATGGCCAGAAGTCATCCTTACATGGGGACAAAACTAATTCTTAAATTGACTTTCTTTCCTACCCCTCATGTTTTTCCTACATCAACATGTGATTTCCCCCCTCACTTTCATCAAACACTAGAAAATCTTCAGAAATTGAATCACTCAAACTATCATAACTCTTTTGTTGGTACTATTATTACTATTTACTTGTTCACCTATTATTCACTACATTATTCATAGTTTCTCAATAGATGAGCTCTTCTGGGTTTGTGCGTGCATGTGTGCTGTGAGTGTATGTGAGACAGAGACAGAAAGTCAGATATGATGAGGATAAACCATTTAAACAGAGTGAAAAACACACAGAATATGATTCCTTCTTTCAAATAACTTATGGTGTAATAGGAAGCAGAAAGCACACACACGTGCACGCACACACGTGCACCAAAAAGCAATCATCCACTGAATGAATATTAACTATATTGTGAATAATTGGAGAAAGTAAAGAATGAAATAAATACCGGAGTAAAATTTTTAATCTAATTTGAAGAATCCATTTTTGGGGGAGATATTTTTTTTTTCCATTTGACGAAAGGAAGGGAAATAATTGGCATAGATGTATATATATGCAGGGACATTAACCTCTGAACTCTAAACTCTTTCTTATTATTCAAATTTCATCACACTTTTAGTGTAAAAGAGAGCCACAGATAAAACACAATTTCAGTCAAAAATTTTGTAATCCCAATTCATTATGACTCTACTTACCTCAGTAACAACACAAATGAATGAAAAAATACAACTCATCTGCTTTGGTATCATTTTCTTGTGAGTTAGTTGTTTTAATAAAGTATAATTATGGTAAGCAAAATATAGAATGAAATTATAGTGATTTAAAATTTCTGCCAAGATAGGCATTTATATAATCTTGGCAATCTGGGAATGCGTAGCATTGTTTCTAATTACAAGAGCTATAATTAGTGCTATTTTGCAAAAAATATGGCTGATAGGGCCTGTAAAATGGCTGATGGTGCCTTTGCACACCTGCTAAGTTAATCTGTGATTCTATTCTTCAGCTTTGCTCTATAATTTTTAGTAATTTAACTCAAGTCTCTATGATGATAAAAATTAATCTTTTAAAAAAATCTATAAAATATTTGGTAAGGAATTAAATAAACATAATTCTTTTAGAGGAAGAGAAATACTTCTGTGAAAGCTTTTTCAAGTATTGTACAATATCTCCTTCTAGGTTGAATGGCAGACAGATTGTCTTCCAGGTATAGTAATGACAATACTGCTCTCCTGAACCTTGGTGAGCCAGAGAATGGCTCGAACCATTTTAAGCAATGTCATGTCAAGAAGAGTTTTGTATTATTTTAATACAAAAAGATACATATTCAGAGGATATCTTTGGACAAATGTTTTTAAAAAATAAGGGGGAAACAAGAAAGTACATCTCATTAAATGCTCCATACAATCACATTAAAAAGCCTAGATTTCTCTTCCTTTCTGTACTAAAACTATATCCAGAATTGGACTACAAAAACATAATTCCTCTCCTTTTGTGAAGGAGATATATTAGTATAATTTGAACCATTATTGAATTTTTATTTAGGGCATTTTAAGTCTGGGGATGGTTATAATATCTAACAATTCTTTTTTAAAAGTTTTCAATAAATTTAATAAATTATTTTGTTAATACTGTTGTTGCAAGTTGATCCAAAAACTTTTTAGAGTAAAGAAATACAAGTGAATTCAACAAATAAAAAATAAATGAATATCTGTGATGCACTCCAAATTGTGGTAAGTACTATAGGGCCTTGTGGAGCAATGCATTTTATTTTTTTTAATTGAATAAATTTAATGTGTAACATTGTGTAAGTTTAAGGTATACAGCCTGTTACTTTGATACATTTATACATTGTAATATGATTGCCGATGTAGAGATATTTATCACATTACATATTTTTAGTTACATAATATATATCATTGTCTATTACTATTGTACATTAGATCTCTATGGCTTATTTACTACTAATTACAAGTTTATATTCTTAAAAACCAACACTCTTCTTCCTTCTACTTCCTTTTTTACACTCCCATTGTAAACACATCAGTAAACCCTTTTTGTGTCTCTCTTACTTCATTCTCCTATCTCACCTCTGATAATTCAAAAATTCTTTTTCTCAGGTCTAACCCAAGTTTTCTCTCCAGAGTGGGGATTTCTCTGATAACATTAACCCACTCAATTTTCAAAATCTTAAATCTTTAGGGTTGGTTTCCCACAAGTTAACCAAATTAGGCAGTCTGTTTACCATTTTTCTAAGTGTTTTTATGTGTTACCCTTGATTTACTAAACCATTATGAACTTCTTGAGGACACAATTCATCTTTTACTTTTTGATACATTCATCCTCACCTAGGAGCTAATATGATGAAGTTGATCACTGAATATTTATTTTTATGACACAGTGATTACTTAATCTTTACCATAAGGAAACAGTGGCCTTAAATAAAACATTAAACCAGATTGACTTAATAGATTTATGCAGAACATTCCATTCAAATGCAGCAGAATAGCCATTCTTCTCAAGTGCACATGAAACTTTATCAAGGATAGACCATATGTTGGGACACAAAACAAATCAATAAATTTACAAAGATTGAAATCATATCAAGTGTCTTTTCTGATCAGAATGTTAAGAAACTAGAAATCGGCTACAAGAAGAAAGTTAGAAAAATCGCAAGTATGTGGAGACTGAACAGTATGCTACTGAACAACTGTTGGATAAATGGAGAAATCAAAGAAGAAATAAAAAATACATGAAGACAAATGAAAATAAAAATATGACATATCAAAATCTATGGAATACAGCAAAAGTGGTAATAAGAGGGAAATATATAGCAATGCAAGTCTACCTCAAGAAAGAAGAAAAATCTCAAATAAACAATCTAACCTTACACCTAAAGGAACTAGGAGAAAAAGAACAAGTGCAGGTCAAAGTCAGTAGGAAGTAATAAAGATCAGAGTGGAAATAAATAAAACAGAGACTCAAAAGACAATGGAAAAGATCAGTGAAACTCAGAGCTGGCTCTTTGAAAAGATAAACCAATTTGACAACCTTTAGCTAGACTCACTAAGAAAAAAGAGAGAAATAACAAGAATGACTCAATATGCAAGGGATACCTTCATATTGAAAAAATACCTGGAGTATCAGTGAGCATTAGTACTGAGACTGAATTAATCTTTAAACAAGTTATTTTTAACATGAGGTACAATGTCAAATATATATGTTTCTAAGAATAAACTACTTGAAGACCTTGTAATGTGAATAAACAGAAAACTGTCAAATACATTTCAAATTTCAGTTGTTAAGCCTAGGGGAAAATTGTGCACTCATTGTGCTGGGAACAGTGATTTCATATTATGGAGAGGTGATATGTTTGTCAGATAAATGTAGGATGACCAGCTGTCCCAATTTTCCCGGGCCTGTCCTAGTTTTAGGCACTGAAAACCCAAAAGTCTCAGGAAAATTGGGATGGTGTTTAAGTATATTAGTGAATTTGGGGAAGAACTTGAGGTCCAAGACTAATTCAAGTTTCAAGTTTTGCAGTCAATAAAGTCATCAAGGTGCTGTACATTTTTGAAAAGGGCATCAAGTACACAGTGGTAACTAAACAAATATTATATTGTACTTGTATAAAATGGTGATATATTTCTTTATGTTTAATTCTATAGCCAGTTCTGGTTTTATTTTTTCCACTATTAAATTATAAAGTATAAGAATGGGAGATTCAAAGAAGGAAAGTTTAGTTAATAGTTAAGTCATAAAAGTCATGTGGAATGGAGGGAATATATTTGAAGTTTATGTGTCATGTTATTGGCAAGGCAGTTGGGTATATAATCTTTCAGGAGTAACAATCTCTTTGTGGCTCAATTTCTTCATATGTAAAATTGGACTACAATAGTACCACTCATAACATTCTTGTGAGACTAAAATGAGTTAATAGGCATATAGTGCTTACAATAATACCAGTACATAAGAATATGTGATATTAGCTAGAATGCCCTATGCTATGGGAAACCCAGTCATTCAACAACTTTTACTGTGTTTCTGCACTATGGCAGATGGCTACACAGGCAGGCACTAGTGGTGCACAGAGACATCAGAACTGGTTTTTCTCTTGATGATCTCACAGCTTAATGGAGAGAAAAAACTCATAAATTCAAAAGTGTGGGACAGTGTGATAAGTGTTTAATAACAGATATGTGCAAAGTGCTAAGGAAACAGTGGCAGAATATTAGGAAGCAAGGGAAAGTTTCATAATGGCGGGTTTTCTTAATGAATTCATTTATTTATTTACTTATTTTTGTCTGCATTGGGTCTTCAATGCTGCACGCAGGCTTTCTCTAGTTGCGGCGAGTGGGGGCTACTCTTCATTGTGGTGCACGGGCTTCTCATTGCGGTGGCTTCTCTTTGTTGTGGAGCACGGGACCTAGGCGCACAGGCTTCAGTAGTTGTGGCACGCAGGCTCAATAGTTGTGGCTCACGGGATCTAAAGAGCAGTCTCAGTAGTTGTGGCACGCTGGCTTAGTTGCTCCATGGCATGTGGGATCTTCCTGGACCAGGGCTCGAACCCATATCCTCTGCATTGGCAGGCAGATTCTTAACCACTGTGCCAACAGGGAAGCCCAAATAATGGCAGTTTTAAATGAGCAAAATCTTGATAGATAAATGTGGAATATAAGCCTGATTCTTGAGAATTAAGAGGCAAATTGACACAACTTTGGACCAGTCAGAAGAAGCATTTCTTTTTGTAGCTGGTAGAAAATATCAATACACATTAAGAAATGATACAGGGTAAAAAATTCAGTAAGCATTGAAAAATCAAGGAATAGACTTAAACACTTAAGACAAATCAGAATATATTGTGTTCTCTATATTAGTTATTTCTTGTTGCATAACAAATTATCCCCAAATTCAGAAGCTTCAATCAACAAATATTTATTATTTCACATTTTCTGTATGTTAGGAATTTGGACAAAGGTGATCTGGAAGACTTTCAATGTCTCTCATGAAGCTGCACTCAAACTGTCAGTCAACTAGCGCCATGGTTCTCATCTGAAGTTTTAACTGGGAAAAAATTACATCGTTGTTGGAAGGACTTAGTTTCTTGTGTGCTTTTGAACTGAAGTTCTCACGTCCTCTCTGGCTGTTAACTGGAGATTTTCCTCATTTCCTTTCTATGAGGATACTGAATATCTCAGGTCACAACATGGTAGCTGGCTTCACTCAGAGTAAGAGAGCAAAACATAAGATAGAGCACCCAATATATAAGTCACAATATTTTTGTACCCAGTCTCTGAAGTAATGTCCTAGGGAAGGGATTCTGGGAAGATGGCAGAATATTAAGCACCAGGAATCTGTCTCCCCACCTAGACATCGCTTTCACTGGCAAACTCTATCTGATGTAAATATTTCAGAATTCTGGGATTTATTGAAGGATTGCAACTTCCAGGGGAAGAATTGGATGGTAATTAAGGTTAATTTTGGTCAATTTCAGCTCTTGGAACAGTAACAGCTGCCCATCTCCCATTCCCAGTCCTGTGGCAGACAGCTGTGCACTTGGGCAGCTTACACACAGCTTGTAGGAGTCAACATGGGTATAAAAAGGATTCTGTCCTCCAAATATTGGGGATCTGTGCTTCGGTTGATGATTGCTACTTCTAATCACAGAGGTGCGGGCAAAGAGGTGTGTGTCCAATGATTTTGCACTTTCCCCCATTGTTGCAAGCCCCTTTTCCTCCAGCTGAAGTAAATCCAGGAGAGTTAAAGGTTGGTGACCTCTCCCCCCTTTCATTTTTCTCTTTTCCCCTTTTGGGAGCCACACATTAAAGACTAGAATATTCAAAAACAATTGCATGTATGGGGAAAATCAGAAAGTGACAATGGATGCCCAGGGCAAGGCACAGATAAGACCTAAGAAGACCTTAAGTATACACTTCAGGCTGATCTGCTGCAGAGATAACCTATAACAACAAATAAACAAACTATAAATGAAAATAATAATTAAAAAAAAAAACTAACCCTGGGGAAAGGGGAGAATATGAGCTCAGAGTTACCACATTAGTAATTCAGGTGTCCATTTTTTGATCAAAAATCACAAGACATAAAAAAAAACAGGAAAATATAGCTCATTCAAAGGAAAACAATAAATGAATAGAAACTGTCCTTGAAAAAGACCTGATGGCAGACATACTAGACAAGGACGTTAAAACAACTGTTTTAAAGGTTATCAGAGAACTAAAGGATGATGTGGAGA
Source organism: Orcinus orca (assembly GCF_937001465.1). Classification (NCBI taxonomy): domain Eukaryota; kingdom Metazoa; phylum Chordata; class Mammalia; order Artiodactyla; family Delphinidae; genus Orcinus; species Orcinus orca. The sequence continues at coordinate 119,489,746 of NC_064562.1, forward strand.
AAATCAAGAAAATGATGTGTGATCAAATGAAAATATAAATAAAGGTATAGAAAACCTAAAAAGAAACCAAAAGGAAATTCTGGGATGAAAAGTACTATTACTGAAATGAAAAACTTACTAGAGGGATTAAAGGCAAATTTGAGCAGTCAGAAGAAAGAATCAATGAGCTTGAAGATAGGACAATGTAAATTATCAAGTCTGAGGAACAAAAAGAAGAAAGACTGAAGAAAAGTAAATAAAATCTGAGGGACCTGTGAGACACCATTAAACAGACAAACATATACATTTTGGGAGTCCCATAAGAAGAAGAGAGAAAGGAGCAGAGAGAATATTTGAAGAAATAATGGCTGAAAACTTCCCACACTTGATGAAAGAGATGAATATATACATCCAAAAGGTCAACAAACTCCCAACGAAAATGAACTCAAAGAAACTCACACCTAGATAGCTTATGTCAAACCTTTGAAAGACAAAGACAAAGAAAATATCTTGAAAGCAGAAACAGAGAAGCAACTCATTACATACAAGGGATTCTCAATAAGACTACCAGCAGATTCCTCATCAGAAACTTTGGTGGCCAGAAGGCAGTAGACAAATATATTCAAAGTGCTAAAAGAAAAAAACTGCCCAACAAGAATTGTATATCTAGTAGTGTGTATATGTCAATCCAGACCTACTATATAGCACAGGGAACTCTACTCAATACTCTGTAATGGCCTATATGGGAAAATAATCTAAAAAAGAGTTGACATATGTATAAGTGATTCACTTTGTTGTACACCTGAAACTAACACAGCATTGTAAATCAACTATACTCCAATAAAAACTTTAAAAAAAAAGAATCTTATATCTGGCAAAACTGTCCTTCAAAAATGAAGGAGAAATTAAGACATTTCCAGATAAACAAAATCTGATGGAGTACATTACCACTAGACTAGCAAATGTTCAAGGAAGTCCTGCAGGGTGAAATTAAGGACGCTAGAGAGTAACTTAAAGTTGTGTAAAGAAATGAATATTCAATTAAGGTAAATACACATACAAATATGAAAGCTAATATTAATGAAGCAGGTTATAATTATACATTCTGCTTTCTACATGATTTAAGAGTCTAATATATTTAAAAAGCAATTATTAGTCTAAAAACTAGTATTATTATAACTGGTTTGTAACTACATTTATTTTTCTATATAATTTCCATGTAATATAATTCTCTATAATGCACTTAAAATAATTATGAGTTTATGTTTTAAAGCACACAATGTAGAAAGATGTAATTTTGTGACATCATCAACTGAATGGAATGGTGATGAAACTCTAAAGGATTAGGGATTTTATATGTTATTGAAGTTAAGTTGGTATAAATTCAAATTAGAATGTTATAACATTAGGATGCTAAATATAACCCCCATGGTAACTATAAAGAAAATAGCTATAGAATATACAAAACAGGAAATGAGAAAAAAAATTAAATATTTCACTACAGAAAACAAATGCAAAGGAAGACATAATGCAGGAACTGAAAGACAAAACCTATAAGGCATGTGGAAAACAAATAGTAAATGACAGAATTAAGTTCTTCCTTATCAGTAATTATTTTAAGTATAACTATATTAAACTCTCCAATCAAAGGACAGAGATTGGCAGAATAAATAAGATCACATGATCTAACTATATGCTGTCTATAAGAGATTTAGTTTAGATGCAAAGACACAAATAGATTGAAAGCGAAAGGATGAAAAAAGACATTCCATGCAAATACTAACATAAGTAGAGTGGGGTGGGTATACTAATATCAAACAAATTAACTTTAGGTTTAAAAGGTTTTCAAGGAATGGAAAAGGACATTATATATTAATAAAAGGTTCAGTACAGCAAGAATATATAACAATTATAAACATTTATGCACCTGATGACAGATCATCAAAATATATGAAGCAAAAACTTACAGTGTTAAAGGAAGAAATAAAAAGTTCTACAGTAATAGTTGTAGACTTCAATATGCTATTCTTAGCCACTGTGGAAAACAGTATGGCAGTTTCTCACAAAATTAAAATAGAATTATCATATAACCAGCAATTCCATTGTCGGGGATATACCTAAAATATTGAAAGCAGAGTCTTGAAGAGATACAAGAGAATTGTACACCCATGTTCATAACAACATTATTCGCAATAGCTAAGATGTGGAAGCACCCCAAGTGTCCATCTACTGAAGAATAGATAAGCAAAATGTTATATACACATACAGTGGAATGTCATTCAGTCTTAAAAAGGAAGGAAATTCTGACATATGCTACAACATTGATGAAGCTTAGGATACTATGCTAAGTGAAATAGACCCATAGCAAAAAAGGCAAACTGTATGATTCCACTTAGAAAGTAGAATGGTGGCTGCCAAAAGCTGGGGGGAAAGGGACATGGGGTGTTATTGTTTAATGGATATAGAGTTTCAGTTTTACAAGATGAAAGAGTTATGGAGATGGATGGTGGTGGTGATTGTACAACATTATGAATGTATTTAATGCCACTGGTGTGTACACTTAAAAATGGTAAAGATTATACATTTTAGTCATATGTATTTTGCCACAACAAAAAATTGAAAAAAGTTAACCAAATAAAAATAATAATTAAAAGTGGGTGATATAACATTTTTTATATTCTATTCATTTGAACTAAGTCACTAGACCCACAGTTTATTCAAGGGGAGGTCATTACAAAGGAGTGTGAATACCAGGAGATGAGAATCACTGGGGGGCAATTTTAGATTCAACTTAATACACTCTCTCTTTGGGTTACATAAAGGATGACCACACTGTCTTTCTGGAACATGCATTTTAGCTCCTCTCTCAACAATGTGATATTGAGATAAATGGACCATGAAGTGAAAGAATGGCAATAAAAACAATGAGATTGTACAGAATCGGCTATTGGACAAATCAAGTTGAGTTCTTCCCTATGTTCCTTTTCAGCTGATTAACTGTATCTGTCCAGTACCAATATATACCCTTTTATATTAAAATCTTCAGCAGTAAATGCATAAATAAATCTAAGTCAGATGATGGGTTGAAAACTGAAAGCCACTTTCAGATCTTATGCTTCACATTGAAAGTACTTAAATATCAATTGTGTTTAAGCCTCAAATATGTTTGGGTTTATTTAAATAGTAAATTCAGTTAACTGGGTAAAACCGATTTTTATGTATGGGATTAACTGAAACCTTAAAATTATTTTAAAAATTTTTTTTTGAAAAAATATACATACATTTGAAAGTTACCTCTTCTGTCATTCTCTATTGTCAATTTACATACTTTTGGGTCATCTTAACAATTCATTAAGAAGGATTCTTTTATTTTTTTATTTTTTTATTTTTTTTTAAGAAGGATTCTTTTAATTTAGGCATAGTCACTCATATAGTGTAAGTCAAAGCAGTCCTCTAAAGCTTAGTCCATTTAAAAAGTGTAATATACTAAAACTATGCCAGGAAATATTGTTGTAAATATCCCTTTTATATATTCTAGTATTATAAAGCTCACCCCAGGTATTTTACCCATTAAATGTTAGTAGTTCATAATTAAGACACTGGGGACAACAGTGCTTCTGAAAAAGTATATATATGTGTGACCTCTGAAGAAGTACATATTTTGGTTACATTTCTAAAATATTGAATGATATGTATTTACTCAAAGAATATTGCTTCTAAGAGTCCATAAATGTGGTGATATAAACCAATTTAAAGAGATAAGAAACATTAATATTAACTCAACTGGAAGAGTTAAGAAATGCTAAATAATATTTTACTAATCATGTTTCTGTAAGGCAGTAGATAAGTGAAATTATTGCAGCTATTGTTTTCATAAGATTTTCTTATGACTGTATAAATTTTAAAAAGAACAAAACTTTCCCAAATAAAGGTTGATCGATTAATAATTCTTAGTGCTAATTATTATAAAGTGTGAAAATAATACTTTCCTTTTGAATCAGTGTATTGAATAAATAGCAGGCTTTGACTTTATCATATTCAGGGATTTCAGAAGAATATTGTAAAAATCAGAAACATCCATAACATACCCTCACAGCCATTTATTTTATTTAGAACTCCAGAAACTCCATCGTAATGAAATGTACACTGAACCAAATTGTACTGTGCCTCACTGTGATGCCTGCATTCTCAGAATCTAGAATTATTTGCCTGTGAGGCTAAGTTAGATAAAATATTACTTTTAACCTTGGGAGAGAAAATAATTTATAAAAGAATCAATTGAATAGCACATATGGGAAAAGTAACTGAGAAAACTGAGCATTATTTTAAACATTCATGGATGTGTTACTGAACTGAACTTGAGTCCCCTTTTGCAAGTGCGGTAAAAGCCAATCTACTGACACCGAGTTGCAAAGGAAAGTGCAGTGTTTATTGCAGGTGCCAGGCAAGGAGTCCAGGTAGCTAATGCTCAAAAGACTAGAACTCCCCATGGCTTCCAGGGAAAGGTTTTTAAAGACAGGGTGAGGGAGAGGGTTGTGGGGTGTGGGATCAGCCTGTGGACATTCTTCTGATTGGTTGGTGGTGAGGTAATCAAGGTAATTGGGAGTCAACATCATCAACCTTCTGATTCCAATCAGTCTGAAGTCTACGTGCTTGGGGGCAGCATCCAGTTAACTTCTTCCATCTTGTGGGGGTTTCAGTAACTACAAAACAGCTCAAAGGGTTTGGCTGAGAATATTATCTATAGCCCTTGAAAAGGAACTAAAAGGTCCTTTGTTTAATGGCTAAATTATAATTATTTTATCTTGCTTGACTGTTTTCCTTTGTTTCTTCATTTTCTCACTTCTCTGATTAAATTAATTCTTTGGAACTCAGGGAAGGCCTAGGAGGCTAAAGTTTTTCTACAAACAAGAGACAGGCAGAGGACGTGGGGTAGGGCTGCTCTATCCTGGGAAGGCCCCATAGGGTCCTGTTCAGTTACAGATGCATACATAGAGCAAATTCACAACTCCTCTATGCTTGGGGTTCTGAAAGATGAATACAATATCAGCCTCCAGAAGTTAAATGAAAATATAATTGCAGAATATTTACTATCTATAAGACAAAAGATGTGTCTTTTATTTACAAAAAAATACACTAGTCAAGATATTCTTTGCTGAATTTAAAACAATTTTTTGATTAATGGTGTCCTAGATTTTCTGAGTAAATGCAGTTATTTATCTTTTGTTCATATATCCACATGGCTAACCTCACTTTTCCAAGTCTTTGTTCAAATGACATCTTCTTAATGAGGCCCATCCTGATGAGTCCATTTAAGAGTGTAACCAACCCCACACCCACCCTTCAACACACTTCATTCTTCCTTACTTTGCTATAGATTTTCTTTTTTCCATATTTATTATCATGTAGAATGCTATTCAATTTGCTTATCATTCTATCTCCTCTGTAAGAATGTAAGCTTTATGAGGGCAGTAGGTGTTTAAAATTTTATTCTGTTGTTTCTATTTTGTTCACTGATATAACCAGAACACTTAGAATAGCAATTATTAAAATTTTATTATGTAGATTTTTTTTTAAATTAACAATAAGAATGACAACAGTAATAGTAAAAGTTACAGTAGTTTGGAGCTCATTACATATAATCCCATGGCAATGCAATCATTCAGATATGGTTTGTGATCCTGATTGGACAATAGATTTAACTTTGAAGCTTTATGAATGGCACATATTCCCATTGTGTACAAAGTTGTAGAGATAGACAACAGACAACCTTTTTTAAAAATGCCCATGAGAAGATACTGCTTGACTGTATGATGTGTGGAGAGGAATTATTGGAGAAAGTATATATAGAGAGGCAAAGATTACATCTTAGAGTTCTTGTATGCCACAGCTAAGAAAGAGAAAAAATTTTGTTAGAATATAGGTTTTGTGTAATATTTTACTTAGTTTATTTTTTATGAGCATATTATAGTCCTCATTTAAAAATTAGTTTTCCATTTACCATTTAATAATTCGTTTTCTTAATGTAACTTTATGAATTAAAAAAACATATGACCAAACATTATCAATATTTGGTGCTTGCTGTTATAATTTAAGATTTATTCATTAGATTAATTCATATATAAATCAGGCTGTCATATGAAATGTGTGTTCCAAAAGTGTTGGCTGGTGTTATCCAATTGAACAAAATCAGATATCACACTGAACCCTGAAATAATGAGATTAGCCACTTAAGATGTTGGAAGAGTGGTAATGCAAGTGATACATTTTTCATATCTCTATCAAAAGCTACTCAGTGCCCATATATGTGGAAAACCAGTATATCTGGATCATATCAATATGGGAAGAATGGCATTTATATGTTATCTAGAATTGTTCTTTCAGGTCAAGTGGCCAATAACATTTGGTGTCCTTTATGAGGTTCTCTTTTGTTTATTGTGTTTTGTCTTTCCTTTCATAAATATTAGTTCCCATTTGTTCTATCTTTGGCCCCATAAATTTTGGCACCCTTGCTTGCTTATACTAAGTTTGTTTCTTTTCATCTTTTTGCATTTTATGCCTCAACAATCTTTAATCCTGGCCCCAGACTTACTCCTGAATCCCAGATGAGTATCTTCAGTTCTCTACTTATGAATGTCTTACATGGAAGTGAAACAACATGTTCCACAATAAACCTGCTTGTTCCTAAACATACTTCATCTTGAAGTTTCTGTTTTAGTGAATGATACGCCTGCATTTACCTAGTTCACTAGATGCAATATGAGTTTCCTTGAGCTTCACGTTGAGTCAGTTACTAATTCCTGTACTTAAACTTTCTAAATAACTTCATAGCTATGCATATCTGAATAGTTCCAGTACCCTCAATGTCATTCTTCATACTGACTTTATGTTATAGCATGATTAACATTATTTTGAGTGGATTTCTAGATACAAATCTGAGTGGCTAGAGATACCCACGGAGATAGGAAAAACTAGAGTTGATTATACATCTTTCGAAGTTAAATCTATGCTTCCTACTGCAGTTCATTCTCCATGCAGCAGGCAAAGTGATGTTCTTTAAAATGCAATATTACATCAACTTGCTGCCTAAAGATGTTCACTCTTCCCCTTGTAAATAGATTAAAATACAAACTTGTTGCTCTGGTGGGAAAGATTCTAGCCTGCCTTTCTACTCTCCGACACTGTCTCAACCCATTTTACCATCATCCTATTACAGCGAAACTGGTCTGCTTGTGAAATACCCAAGCTCATACCTTTTCTCCTCCTTTCTTGAGGGTTAGGTAAAGTTGCCATAGCACCTTTTAATTTTCATTATAGCACCTCTAATATTAAATCATAACTTGTTTTTATTTGTATCTTTCAGAAATGTGACTCTCAATAATATTGCATTCCCTAGAATTATTTGCTTAATAAATATCTTGGAAACAGACATACAGATGGCCACTTAATCTGACCCTGGAAATTCACATAATAATGTGAAGAATGTGTTGTGATATATTTGTAGAAACTCTGAAGGACACAGGTCTTATTTCTAAGTAAGATTTAGCAGTCATAGACAGAAGAAAATAAATGGGTATATCAAAGATGGGGGAAGATGTTTTATGTATTGTCAGTGACTTTCTGGTAGTATTTTGAGGTATACATGAGTAGAGCTCTGTATATTATGAATGGCATGCTGTAATAGAAACAGGGAACTCATTGGTTTCAGGGCATCCAACTCATATTTGAAAGTAGAGAAAATGTAGATATTTAAAGTTAGTAAAGGCTTTGTGGATAGTTTTTTGTTTTATAAGTTAACTAACATTATTTGGAGTTATTTGAAGTAAAATAAATATGTATCTAAGGTTGCAAATGTCTTCTTTGGGGGTTTAAATATTTTGCTTCCAGTCAAAGAAGTGTTCTTAATGTGAATTTACTTATACATAAATACTTATTTTGTGCTCGTAGTGTTGAATGGTAAACATTCAATCATGAAAGAGGCTAGGTCCTTGCTCTGGCATAAATTATTGACTAATGGAGAAGATGAAGCTTGTAAACACATCAGTATTTTATATTGTGTGAAGTGCCACAGTAAAGCATGATAAAAGTGCAGCTGAGGACACAAATACTAACGCTATCAACAAAACATGCTAGAATCATCACAAAGAGAAAATGATGCCTCAATTTCTAATATTATATGGACTCATTACAGAATTTTCCTACTATAATCATACATTTACTATGACACATTATTTCTGCTGAAACATATGTGTTTACAAGTTTTTCTTACCCCTAGAGTGATGCTCGATTTCTATTTTGTTCCTAGTAGACTGTAGAGTATCACAGAATAGTTAAGAAATCTATTTTTCGAATCAGGGTCCCTAAATTTATTCTTTATTTAAAAATCTGTTTATTTTATTTTATTTTTGTCTGTGTTGGGTCTTTGTTGCCGCGTACAGACGAGCGGGGGCTACTCTTCATGCGGTGCGCGGGCTTCTCATTGCGGTGGCTTCTCTTGTTGCGGAGCACTGGCTCTAAGTGCGTGGGCTTCAGTAGTTGTGGCACGTGGGCTTCAGTAGTTGGGGCGCGTGGGCTCTAGAGCGCAGGCTCAGTAGTTGTGGCACATGGGTTTAGTTGCTCTGTGGCATGTGGGATCTTCCTGGACCAGGGCTCGAACCCATGTCCCTGCATTGGCAGGCAGATTCTTAACCACTGCACCACCAGGGAAGTCCCAAGGTCCCTAAATTTAAATCTACCACTTATTAGCTCAATTGCATTATGCCACTGCTTCCCTGTTCCTTAAAATGGAGATAATGGTAGCCTGTAGAATACAGACTTGGTATGAAGATTAAATGAGTTATTGTCAGTTAAGTTACCAGGAACTTATGAAGCACTCAGTGACTACCAATAATCTTACCATTATTGTTAGAATGAGAGTTCCTTAAAGACAGAAACAATATTATATTTTGGGGGCATCCCTTTTACGTGCATTGGTGCCTATCTGCCAGTAGAATAAATATTCTAAAATGTGCCTGGTTTAGATAATCTAAATTTTTGGCTGAAATTAAAAAGTGTATGTGTGTGTGTGTGTGTGTGTGTGTGTATGTGTGTAAACATCTTACTCTAAATTACCCTGATACTCCCTATATTCAATGATAAAATTAAGCATCCAACAGCAGTCTATTCAAAATCAGGACTACTTTCTATTTCATAGGGTACAGCTAATAATGATGACACTAAAAGCCCATTCAACTACACATACATCACTGCCTGTAAGACATACTACTCTGTGTAGTTGTCCTTTCTCAAGGTGGATGTGGCTGATAACATATAAAGGTAGTGCCAGCTGATAACATATGATGGTAGTGACACCTTCTGGTTTGTAGCTTGGCTGCTTTTGGGTTCTAAGCGTCACTTGTTTATTCAAGGAGATAGCCGAAGGGTTCACTCTCAAAACAGCATCCAGGTAAACAAGATATGAATTACAGAAATCTGTGTTTAGCCATTTCTTACAATGACTGCTCTTATTCTCTCCACATGAGTCTTCGGGTAATGTAGGGGTGAAGGGGCATTTGTCAGGATTCTATTTCATTCAAGATTGTGATAGGTAGTACACATTTGTTGTTTAGCAGCCACAAGTCCACTCGTTATTTTAGCATTAGTACTTTAATTTGTTGTGGTGAAAGTATCCTAGATGCTCCAATAAAACTTATTCTGTCCTCAATTCTAATTGTGGAACTTATGACCTCTGCTGAGTTATTCATTGCCATCTCCTGCTGATCATGATAGTTAGATAGATGAAGGACATGGCCCAAGTCAGCCAATCAAGTCAGTGTAATTCAATTACAGAGCTTTTCCTTGAGTTATTGGGGAAAGAAGACGTTCCCTTACCAGATGATGTAGACAAGAGAAGGTGTGCCAGATGGAATTGTGACAATTATTCTGTAAATAATGCAGTCCTGAGAAGAGAGCCCACTTTAAGGATATGGTTTAGAAAAAGATTAGAGGTGGCATACTCATTTTATGTTTAAATAATTTGAGACCTGTATCAATCCATAATTAAGGTTAATACACTTTGTACCTCTCGGTTTTAAACTAGCAAACACTTTTTTCTCTAAGTAAATTTCACCTAGGCATTTCGCTACTTGTAACAAAAAAATACTGATACTTGTTGCTGTGCTTCTGAATGTCTTAACTCCTTAATCTTGCTTTAATGAAACAAAGTTGAGTAATACTATGGATTAACTAGTCCTGCTGCCAGATTATTGCCTGCTTTTGCCTGCACTCCGAAAATATGCTAACAGTTGCTCCCCATTCCTATCTGCTAAGGTGAAATAACAAAAAACATAACAAAGAAAAGTCCCATACAATGGTTACTGATATTCATATCTTATGTCAATTCAATCTGTATCACATGAAAATAATTTCGGGCTTCTCTGGTGGCGCAGTGGTTGAGAGTCCGCCTGACGATGCAGGGGATACGGGTTCGTGACCCGGTCCAGGAAAATCCCACATCCCACAGAGCAGCTGGGCCCGTGAGCCATGGCCGCTGAGCCTGCGCATCCGGAGCCTGTGCTCCACAACGGGAGAGGCCACAACAGTGAGAGGCCTGCGTACCACAAAAAAAAAAAAAAAAAAAAGAAAGAAAATAATTTCATTTCTTCTGAAACAAGAAGATAATCTTTTTTCTCTAAAGAAAGTTACACCTTTCATTTTTCTTGAAAACACGAATCATTGTTTCATGGTTTTACTTTTAAGATTTTCTACAGGGAGAGGGTACTTAGTAGAAAGATGTTTGAAACAGAAAAAAGGAGAATATAAACAAAATCACTATGAACATAGTGATTAGAAGCTCATTAAAGGAGGATCAAAAGTGACCTCACAATGCTGGTGTTTGTTTTTCTCTTAAGTGCCATGAGATGACTACAAGATATTTTGTGGTTTTTTTTTTTTTTTCAGATCAAGATAAAATGATAACTCTTATAGTTTCTCTTTTATAATATGCTCTTTTTTCACCATCTCTATAAACCAGCGTTTATTGTGATGTTTTCCTTTATGTTGGGAAAACTGTGTGCCTTAGTGTATGTATGTTTCTTGGGGCAGGGGAGGTTGATATGGTTCTCTCTTTTATGATTTAAATTAAGTCCTAGTGTTGCCAAGTGTTGCTTAAAGTGCCATGCACTTACAACACTTGCATTGCAATAACTATGGTTACATTCTCAGATAGCTTTTACTTCAAGGATCCCAGCTCATATGTGCTACTATGAGCCCATGAAAAAACCTATTTCATATACCCTGATTTGGCTTTTGAAAGTTGCTGCAGTGTTTCCTTCTGTGTTCTTAAAGTCAAGCGTGGGCCCATGGCAGAAAAAGCAAAAGAAGTCAGGCCAGACATAGCTAGATCAAGAAAGCTAAGCATCTAGTACCTAATATTAAGTAAAATGCAAAGAATTCTGAGGAATTCAGCTAGAAAATTGTGTCCTAAATAGTACCAGAGTAAAAAGTCATGCAGTGATTAAAGATTTAAAAGTACCATTTTCTGGCCATCTTCAGAAGTTTGCGGTTGAACCTCTCATTGAAGATTTATATGGCTTCCCCTGTAAATAACTCAAATAATTTGCATTGATTTTTACTAGAGTGAGCCTAATTGTAGCACAAGGCAAAAATATCCACATTAGCCATTTTTCGGAGAGAATTAGCTCTCAAACTGTTCCTTCTACCACCACCTTACCCCCCCACCAAATCTATGCTTGACCCCCGTGGAGACTAGTTTCCATGTTTATTAAGCCACATCATTAAGCAGGGTAACAGATGTCTGTACTTATTTTCATTTGGCACAAAAAGTTTTTACTTTTAACAGAGAAACTGTACTTCTAACTATGTGTTAGATACACCTCCTTGCTGGTAATATAGTAATGCCCCTCATTAAAGCTGTTCTGCTTTAGTAATATATAATCTTCAAGTCCTACATGTTAACTCTATTGTCGAAGTGTTTTACATAGGAATCTGTTTTATTTTGGAACTGATGGCTCTAGAAATGGTGTGCTAAAGCAGTTGCGTCACTTTCAAGCATCTGCCATCATGTGAGTTCCAAGGGGGCATGCCTATCTTTTTCACTGCTCTAATTTTCAGACACAAGAATGAAGAAGATACAGTAAATATTTGTTGAGTAAAATTGAGACATTCCTCTTGGAGGAAACCATGGATACGAAGTTATAAATTGTTTTGGTGCTTCAGTAGAAGGTTGCGAGGAAACCATGGTAGAAAACTTAGGGTAAGAGTAAGAGAGACAAGTGAGTACTGGAAAGATGGCAACGACTTATTCTTTCTAAATTAGAATACTTTTAAACTTAATAAGTGTATCCTATGCATCATCTGTACTCTCTTGAAATAGGATGTTTCCAATAAAATATAAATTTTCCTCTATAAAATTCAGAACATAGGATACTTGCCTTACAATTACCTTCTTTCACTATAAAATTCAATATATTTCAATATGCATTTAATTTATAAAAAGAAGAACCAAGCATGACTGAGAAATACATGCCATTAGTTAGTAAAAGCACTTTTTCCATAAAGACAACTAATTTGTTAAGTACATTTAATAAACTCAAAACTAGGCTGAGAGTATTCCAAAGGACATTTAAGAGAAGGCAACAGAACAGTATGAAATTCCATGTGCACAAATGAAAAGGGCTTAGTAAAGATAATAATCGTATGGTAATTGGGAGGGATTAATATACTGGAGCCTTTCATAAAGTTAAACTTAAAAGTTTTAGACCATTTGCAGCACTGTTTCAACTCCTTTCATTCATAATATTTGATTTTTAAGGGGCAGTTTTTATAACAAGTATTTCTTTACTGGGATTTCCTATCTATTGGCTTCATTGTGAGATTCATTCAAAAGTTCCTCCTGGACTCAGATTTTTAACCCATATTTCCATTACTAAACATTCTAATTCCCTTAGACAGGTGATGCTAAGCTATAGGATAGTATTTTGAAAAGCTATTTTCGAGTTCAACAATTCCTAACAAAAAGTAAATTGGGATTAAACACTGAAGCTTTTTTCAGTCAAATATCCTCTTTGTGATCTAGGAATCTGCTTTATTTTTTTATTTTTTAACATATGTGACTTTCTCCACAACATTTTTAATACATAAGGTATTGAATTTCTTATCAAAGTCATAATGTAAACACTAGATTCTACTCTAATCACATATTTGCATCTCTTAAAAGTACTTTGTTCAGCAAAATTGCAACCAAAAACAGTAGTTTCATGATAAAAATAAGGTAAGGTGCAGACTGCTCTAATCCTAAACAATTTTGTACCCAGAACACTAAAATTAATAATAATAATTCTAATAAAAATTCTACATTGGTTAAAAAGATCTTTCAAATTGTCAATAAGTAAATACTACAAATATTTTTTTTAACTTTCTAAAAAGGTAATAGAAAGTTGTGCAAGAAAGGGTTAAAGCTACTCAATGTGGACACAAGGGCAAATGAGCAAAACATTAAAAGAACCATGCAATTAACACTTCTAATACAGAGCCTGTGGCCAAACAGAATGGGAAAGAAAGATATTTCATATTATACTGACAACATTTTCCTGTGTGTCAGTCACCTATGGGCTACTTCACATTACAGAAACATCCTTTACTGTAAGGTCTAATAGCCAGTCAAATCCACTTCACTTGGAGATGAGTTTTCATGAGCTCAGTTCTCACTATGTTGAATTTCATCATTCCTCTTTTTTTCCTTCCCTGCCTAAAACAATACAAAGTCCAGCTTAGCATCTGTATTTGGGACTATCCACTCTTACCTGCCAGTACCTCTTTTGGGCCCTAGAATGAAAAAAGTGGACATGGGGGCAGGGAGTTTTACATAAATAGAAAACAGAATAGTCCAGGAATGATCATTAATTGCTGAGTGTAGGATGGTAGAACTTGAGCAAAAGGGCAAGACTGAGATGTTAACAAAAAGACCAGCAATTCATGACACAAAGGAAGGACAGTCTGATATGGACAGTCTGATATACTGTAATGTAAAATTTAACTCTTAAAATGTAATTCATTTTAAGTTTGTAAATTAATTCTTAGATTTCTTAGATTAAGAAAGCTATAGTTTTTTAAAGTTTTTTTTTGATGTGGACCATTTTTAAAGTCTTTATTGAATTTGTTAATATGTTGCTTCTGTTTTATGTTTTGGTTTTTTGGCCTTGAGGCATGTGGGATCTTAGCTCCCTAATCAGGGATCAAACCCACAGCCCCTGCATTGGAAGGTGAAGTCTTAACCACTGGACTGCCAGGGAAGTCCCAAGAAAGCTATAGATTTGAAAATGGTTTTTAAATTAAAGGGCACACCTGTTTGTTTGTTTTTAATAGACAATTATTTAAGAGAGGTTTTAGATTCACAGAAAAATTGAGGGGAAGGTACAGAAATTTCCCATAAATGCCCTATCCCCACACGTGCATAGCCTCCCCCATTATTAACATCTCCCACCAGAGTGGTACAATTGTTACAAATTATGAACCTGTATAGACACATCAAAGCCCATAGGTTACATTAAGTTTCATTTCTGGTGTTGTACATACTGTGGGTTTGGATACATGTATAATGACATGTATCCATCATTATGGTATCATACAGAGTAGTTTCACTGCCCCCCACAAAAATCTGTGTTCTGCCCATTCATCTGTCCCCCTCCAACTGCTGGCAGCTGCTGATTTTGACTATCTCCATAGTTCAGCCTTTTCCAAAATGTCATATAGTTGGAATCATATGATATGTAAACTTTTCAGATTAGCATCCTTTACTTAGTAAAATATGCATTTAAGTTTCCCCCATGTCTTTTCATACTTTGATAGCTCATTTCTTCTTAGTGCTGAATAATGTTCTGTTGCCTGGATGTAAGACAGTTTAGTCATTTACCTACTGAAGGACAACTTGGTTACTCCCAAGTTTTGGTAATTATGAATAAAGCTGTTATAAACATCCATGTACATATTTTTATGTGGACATAGCTTTCCATTTATTTGGGTAAATACCAAGGAGTACAAGTGATGGGTTATACGGTAGAAGCATGTTTAGTTTTTTAAGAAACCACCAAGTAGCTATACCATTTTGCATTCCCACAAGTGGTGAATGAGAGTTCCTATTGCTCCAAGTCTTCTCCAGCATTTGGTATTCATGGTGTTCAGATTTTGGCCATTCTAATAAGTGTGTAGTTATCTCTTTGTTGTTTTTATTTGCATTTCCCTGATGACATAAGAAGTAGAGTGGGCTCAAGTTTAAAAATATAAATTATCAAGGAAAAACTAAATATTTTTGTATCCTCTGTTCAAATTTTCATGCAATTCTGATATCTCACTTTTAACTCTCAGGGGAGGTTAATTCTAACAATATAATACGTTATGGATTTGAATTTAAACTGTTGTATCAGAGTTAATTGATGTAAGGATATTCAAACTGAAAAGAATTTTTTATCAAAATAAAAGATGTTGGAAAATGCCACTTTTTAGTTTAAATAGCATATACATTTCTAGAGGAAGATTTCTATTCTTGCCAATAGTATTCTCTGATGTAGTTAAAATTCTCTAAAATGATTTAACATGAAAACTGAAATTTATATATGTTTTAAACAGTATGGACCACATAAGGGTCATGAACAAATGCCATGTTAAAAAAAAAAAAAGCAAGTCTGTTTCTTAGTATGCAATGGCTTTGTTCAAGATTTTAACTTGGTAAATGTAATAATTAAATGAGACAATTCATGCGAAGCATTGTAATAGGTTTAACATGTAGGAATTTCACTAAATACAATCTTTTGATATTTTGATTAGATACGAACTTACGGTAGTTTTAAAGAAAGAAACCAAACTTCAGTTGAGATCAGCTTTACTATTAGTATCCTGAGTTGATCAACTTGAAAACTGTTACCAAGAGTAATGAATAAATAGGCTAAATGCAAGGGTTGAGAGAGAAGATAGTCAAGTAATTTCAGGGTTAAGTGCCTTCGATGGTAAATTCTATCAGATACTTAAGAGGAGAGAAACTATGCAAACATAGAGAAAAAGAAGGAACACTTTCATACACGTTTTATGAGGCCCGCATTACCCAGATAAAAAACCAGACAAAACATTACATGAGCGAAGAAAAAAGAATGATATAGATCACCATTCCTTATAAACATAGATGCAACAATCCATAGCAATAGGTAAGCAATTTGAATCCAATAACAAAATAATAATCATAAAATTGATAATGCATTTTGATAGTGGCATTTATCCTAGGAATGCAAGGTGGGTTCAGGATTTGAAAATTAATCAGTAGAATCCACTGCACCAAAAGCCAAGAAAAGAAAAAGGAAAAAAATATGATTATTTTAGTAGACAGAGAAAAAAAAAAGCATTTGACAAAGTTCAATATACTTTATGAAAACAACTCTCAGTGGAGTCAGAATAAAACAGTCTCTCCTCAGTCTGATAAAGGACATATATAAAAACCTGCAGCTAATGTGATCTTGAGACTGAATGCTTTCTTCTCCAATTTTTGATGAGATTTTAATTCCCAGTAGAAGTAGTAGAATGCAGAGTTTAAGAAAATCACTATGGAGTCAGATTACCTGGATTTGAAATCAAGCTCTATACTTACTACTTTTTGTTAATCTTTGGCAAATTATTTGCACATTCTAAGTTTTAGATTATTTTTGTGTGTGAAATGGAAAATAATAAAATAAAATACTACATTTACTTGTTAAGTTTTTACATAAGATAAAACATATAAAATACTTGGTTTGGGAAAAACATATAAAATACTTGGTTTGGGACCTGGCATGTCATTAGTGTTCAACATGTTGCTTAGAAAGAAGAATACTTTCTACTGAATCTTATGCAGATTTGGGAAAAGTCTGTGAGAAAGGGAGTTAAAGAAAACAGTGTTTAAGAATCAAGCAAGTAGGGAGGGTGGGAGGGAGACACCAGAGGGAGGAGATATGGGGATATATGTATATGTATAGCTGATTCACTTTGTTACACAGCAGAAACTAAAACTAAGACACCATTGTAAAGCAATTATACTCCAATAAAGATGTTAAAAAAAAAAAAGAATCAAGCAAGTATTGGGCTTTTTGTTTTTGTCTCTCAAAGTTTGTTTTTACAGGTTATACTCCATTAAATGTTATACCAAATAATGGCTATAATTCCCTACACTATACAATACATCTTTGGAAACATAATATTGTAAATCAACTATACTTCAATGAAAAAGATAAGAGCATAATAGAAGAAATAAATGAAATTAAAATTTTTTTAAAGAGTTATATGAATTGTTTTGCTGTCCTATTGCTTAATTGCAAAACTCAAGGTGGGATCTCTAAATGTGACAGGGGGGCCTCCTTGTGGCTGAGTCAGATGTATCTTGGAAAGCAAGCCATTTACTACCCCTCATTGGTTCACACAGTGTGTAGGTCAGTTAGGCGGATGGCGAAACTCTGAGTGTGATCAGTTACAGTATAACACAGAGCATTAATAGTCTAACATGACCGAGCTCACTTCCCCAGATGGCTGTATATCCTGTGAAGTAATTTGTCATCATCCATGAGTCGCCTCTCTCCTAAGTTATCTATCCAGTGACAGTTCAAATGAATGAGATCACTATTTTTTTAAAAAAAATGTGCATGTGCTTAAAGATCATTGTCGATAAGAATAGTTTAAATTAAAGATAATTTATCAGTTGTTCTAACCTCTAAGGATATGTTACTGGTTGAACTGTATTCTCCCAAATTGATATGCTGAAGTCCTAACCTCCAGTACCTCAGAATGTGGCTGTATTTGGGGATAGGGTCTCTAAAGAGGGAGTTAAGTTAGAAGGAAGTCATTAGGGTGGACCCTAATCCAATATGACTGGTTTCCCTATAAGAAGAAGAAATTTGGACATAGAAAACCACAGAGCAAAGACCAAGGGAAAACACAGGGAGAAGTTGCCACTTACAAGCCAAGGAGAGGAGCCTCAGAGGAAACCAACCAGCTAACATCTTGATCTAGAATTTATATCCTCCAGAACTGTGAGGAAAAAATAAATTTCTGTTGTTTTATGCCATCCAGTCTCTAGTACTTTGTTATAGCAGCCCTAGAAAACATTCAGGAAACATTTTCTTGAATTTGTTTATCGGATAATGTATTACCTGTCATAGCATTTCAAATTCCGTGATGAAATTCAAGTGAGGGAGGCTAATCATTTTTTATGCCTCAAAGGCACATCTTGTGGTATTGGACATGTAGTTTATTTGCCTGCTTTAATGAAAATAAACATTGGTATTCTTTGATACTAGGTATTTAATTGAATTTTATCCAGCACTGGAAATTCACTTGCTTCAGGTAGTCTGAGGAATCAATACTGTATCTGAGTAAGAATTTCTCTAAGTCTATCTAATTCATTACCTCACCATAAAAATGGTTAAGGAAGATCAATGTCAACTTTGTTTATGCAAGGCAGGTACTATGATAATAAAATAAAGTGACAGTAAAAATAACATTTTAAAGATCATTGCAATTCATAGTGTTGCTAGCTGGCTTCTTTTTTCTTTTTCTTTTTTTTTTTTTTTTCACTAAAAGAAGCAAACTAGTTGAGACAATAAGAAACTGGCTTTATCTTTCTAATCATTGACCTCTAGGGTAAATAAATCAAAAGGAAACGGTACTCTAATGTGAAGTAAAATTGTTAGGAAAATTGGACAGAGAAAGGCATCTGTTTATAATGAAAAGATAGAAAAGAGTTAGACTAGGTAAAAGAGAAACATGAAAAAAGAAAACTTTGGGAGTCAGAACATTGTTGTTCATAGAGTGTGAATGATGTTTTGAACCCAGACCTAATCGCCTGGCTTCCCTGTATGAACAAGCAACTGAAGTCTGAGGACCAGAAGTAGTCAAGCCATGTCTAAGAGGTGCTACTAGTATCACATCAATCACCATCCACAGCCGTCTCAGTAGCTAATGCCCCATGACAAGGAGCATAACCTGCTGTCTTGGGACCAAGAATAAGAAAATTTTATGTTTATGTAAAACGTAAATTTTTTGTTTATTAATTCTGTATTTTTCCATTGAGTCTGCATATTTTAAAAAATGCTTAATAAATGTGGTCAGTACTTGAGGATGTTTTAGAAAACACGAGTGATTTCTTTCCTTTGCTCTCAATATTTCTAGCTAATTCAGGGGCCAAGTGGAACAGTATCCGTTATAAATGACACAGTTTTATAAACAGGCATTTCAAATGCCATAGACATTTGAATTAACATTTTCTTCCATTCCATAATTACTTAATTAGTATCAATTAAGAGTGTGGCATGAGCATATGGTGACTTCCCATCTGCTCATTTCTTCCTCTCAATTTGTTATTATCATTAATTTAGTTGATGGTGACAGTGTTTAACCAAATCAAACTAATTAATAACAACCCACTAGGTCAAGGCCTTTCTCTTTGCATTTCATGCTCATTCATCAGTAGCTGACTTCTATAATGTTATCAAATTTGAGTAGAATAAAATATTTTGGGGACAAACATTTTGATGAACACTATTTGAAGATTCCTAAGTTTAGGTCATTCCTAATTCCTGAGTAATATTATTTTATTTTGAGTATGTTAAACATTCCAAATATAATTTCCCTTGAGGTTTTTCAGATTTTATTTTATGGAAATAAAAAATATAAATTCCTCTGTATGATACATTTTTGTCTTCAAAAACACATAAATGTCCCTTATAGTGCAGTATACAGTTGGGAAGAAATTTTAGCCTTGAGTACAAGCTCCCCCCTAGTGAAAGCTATTTCCGAATTTTTATCTGTTAATGTGCTACTTTCTCTTCTGGTGAAGAAAAGCCATTGGATTACCTGATATGCATCAGTTATCAGATTCAGTGTCAAGGTAGAGGTAGGTGGGTGTATCTATATGTATAATTTTTTATACATTTTATGAAAGGCTTAGTAAAAGTAATCATGACAAGTAAAATGCTGACATTATCTGTATCTATACACAAATTCCCTATTTAAGAACAAAAATCTTGAAATCAGAAAACTAAACTCTAATTGGTTGTATGGATAACTGGACCAAGCAGCCCCAAGCACTTCTCCCGAGTTTTATCTTTTCTCAAGGTTCTCTCATGCCAAACATTACTGCCAAACTCTCACCACAAACAAGACCTTCAAAGCTCTAGCTTTGTCATAAACAACACACTTCCCATGAAACTCATTTACACAGCTAAAACTTTTAACTAGTTTTATAAAGGAAGAAGAATAGCAAAATAAATTCAAATTACAAGAGTGAAGCAGTATGGCTTATTGAAGGCAGAACCTAGTTAGGGTTCGTGGACCTCATTTAAGTCTTGGCCAACATATACAGTAGTCCAGTAGTTCTCACATTTTTTGGTCTCTAGATTCCTTCACCTTTTTAAAAATTATTGAAGGCATCACAAACTTCTGCTTATGTGGACTACACTATCAATGGTTACTGTATTTTAAATCAAACAGATATTCTGAAAATGGAAGAGTGGCTATGTTACTATACATATTCCATCACGTTGACATAACATATTTTTATGAAAAGTAATTATATTTTCTAAAACAAAAATAAATGCAGTGAGAAAAGTGGCAATTGTTTACACGTTTGCAAGCACTTTTAACATCTGGCTTAATGACATAAAAATGAATTTTTATGTCCATTTCTGCATTCCATGTTCTTGCAATATATTGTGTTGGTTTGAAATATATGAAGGAAACGACCTCATACAGTTTTTTTTTTAAATTGAAGTATAGTTGATTTACAATGTTGTGTTAGTTTCAGATGTACAACAAAGTGATTCAGTTATGTGTGTGTGTGTACATATACTTTTTCAGATTCTTTTCCATTATAAGTTATTACAAGATATTGAATATAGTCCCCTGTGCTATACAGTAGGTCCTTGTTGTTTACCTATTTTATATGTAGTAGTGTGTACCTGTTAATCCCAAACTTCTAATTTATTCCTCCCTCCCCTCCCTTTCCCCTTTGGTGACCATAAGTTTGTTTTCTATGTCTATGAGTCTACTTCTGTTCTGTAAATAAGTTCATTTGTATCATTTTTTTTAGATTCCACATATAAGTGATATCAAATGATATTTATCTTTCTCTGTCTGACTTACTTAGTATAAAAATCTGTAGGTCCACCCATGTTGCTGCAAATGACATTATTTCATTCTTTTTTATGACAATATTCCATTGTATATATGTAGCACATCTTATTCGTTCACCTGCCAATGGACTCTTAGGTTGCTTCCATGTCTTGACTACTGTAAATAGTGCTGCTATGAACATTGGGGGTGGATCAAATGAGAGTTTTTATCTTTTCTGGGTATATGCCCAGGAGCGTGATTACTGGATCATATGGTAACTCTATTTTTAGTTTTTTAAGGAACCTCCATACTGTCCTCCACTGTGGCTGCACCAATTTACTCTCCTAACAACAGTGGAGGAGGGTTCCCTTTTCTCCACACCCTCCCCAAGATTTATTATTTGTAAATTTTTTTTATTGAAGTAAAGTTGATTTCCAATGCTGTGCCAATCTCTGCTGTACAGGAGTGACTCAGTTATACACAGACAGACATTCTTTCCATTATGGTTTATCACAGGATATTGAATATAATTCCCTGTGCTATACAGTAGGACCTTGTTGTTTATCCATATTATTTGTAGACTTCTTTTTTTTTTTGCAGTTTCAAAGGAAACATTTATTCATCTATTAGAGTAGTACTAATTTTAGTTTCTGCAGATGTTTACTTTATTTTCCATTACTGATGTGTAACAAATGAGGAGTAAGCATAACAACAAAAACATACGTTAATGCATGGAGCTGTTAAATAATTTTTTTAACATCTTTATTGGAATATAATTGCTTTACAATGGTGTGTTAGTTTCTGCTGTATCACAAAGTGAATCAGCTATATGTATACATGTATCCCCATATTCCCTCCCTTTTGCACCTCCCTTCCACCCTCCGTATCCCACCCCTCTAGGTGGTCACAAAGCACTGAGCTGATCTCCCTGTGCTATGCAGCTGCTTCCCACTAGCTATCTATTTTTTTTTTTTTTTTTTTTTTGGCAGTATGCGGGCCTCTCACATTGCGGCCTCTCCCGTTGCGGAGCACAGGCTCCGGACGCGCAGGCTCAGCGGCCATGGCTCACGGGCCCAGATGCTCCGCGGCACGCGGGACCCTCCCGGACCGGGGCACGAACCCTCGTCCCCTGCATCGGCAGGCGGACTCCCAACCACTGCGCCACCAAGGAAGCCCATTTTACATTTGGTAGTGTATATATGTCCATACCATTCTCTCACTTCGTCCCAGCTTACCCTTTCCCCTCCCCGTGTCTTCAAGTCCATTATCAACGTCTGTGTCTTTATTCCTGTCCTGCTCCTAGGTTCTTCAGAACCATTTTTTTTTTTTAGATTCCATATATATGTGTTAGCATATGGTATTTGTTTTTCTCTTTTTGACTTACTTCACTGTGTATGACAGACTCTAGGTCCATCCACCTCACTACAAATAACTCAATTTCGTTTCTTTTTATGGCTGAGTAATATTCCATTGTGTATATGTGCCACATCTTCTTTATCCATTCATCTGTCGATGGACACTTAGGTTGCTTCCATGTCCTGGCTATTGTAAATAGAGCTGCAATGAACATTTTGGTACATGACACTTTTTGAATTATGGTTTTCTCCAGGTATATGCCCAGTAGTGGGATTGTTGGGTCATATGGTAGTTCTACTTTAAGTTTTTTAAGGAACCTCAATACTGCTCTCCATAGTGGCTGTGTCAATTTACATTCCTACCAAAAGTGCAAGAGGGTTCCCTTTTCTCCACACCATCTCCAGCATTTATTGTTTGTAGACTTTTTGATGATAGCCTTTCTGACCGGTGTGAGACGCTACCTCATTGTAGTTTTGATTTGCATTTCTCTAAAGATTGGTAATGTGAGCACCCTTTCATGTATTTGTTGGCGATCTGTATATCTTCTTCGGAGAAATGTCTGTTTAGGTCTTCTGCCCAATTTTTGATTGGGTTGTTTGTTTTTTTGTTATTGAGCTGCATGAGCTGCTTGTATATTTTGGACATTAATCCTTTGTCAGTTGCTTTGTCTGCAAATATTTTCAACCATTCTGAGCATTGTCTTTTTGTCTTGTTTATGGTTTCCTTGGCTGTGTAAAAGCTTTGAAGTTTCATTAGGTCCCATTTGTTTATTTTTGTGTTTATTTCCGTTTCTCTAGGAGGTGGGTCAAAAAGGATCTTGCTGTGATTTATGTCATGGAGTGTTCGGCCTATGTTTTCTTCTAAGAGTTTTATAGTGTCTGGCATTACATTTAGGTCTTTAATCCATTTTGATTTTATTTTTGTATATGGTGTTAGGGAGTGTTCTAATTTCATTCCTTTACATGTAGCTGTCCAGTTTTCCCAACACCGCTTATTGAATAGGCTGTCTTTTCTCCATTGTATATTCTTGGTTCCTTTATCAAAGATATGGTGACCACATGTGCGGGGGTTTATCTCTGGACTTTCTATCCTGTTCCATTGATCAATATTTCTGCTTTTGTGCCAGTACCATGCTATCTTGATTACTGTAGCTTTGTAGTATAGTCTGAAGTCAGGGAGCCTGATTCCTCCAGCTCCGTTTTTCTTTCTCAAGATTGCTTTGGCTATTCAGGGTCTTTTGTGTTCCCATACAAATTGTGAAATTTTTTGTTCTATTTCTGTGAAAAATGCTGTTGGTAGTTTGATAAGGATTGCATTGAATCTGTAGATTGCTTTGGGTAGTATAGTCATTTTCACAATGTTGATTCTTCCAATCCAAGAACATGGTATATCTCTCCATCTGTTTGTTTCATCTTTAATTTCTTTCATCAGTGTCTTATAGTTTTCTGCATACAGGTCTTTTGTCTCCTTAGGTGGGTTTATTCCTAGGTATTTTATTCTTTTTATGGCAATGGTAATGGGAGTTTCCTTAATTTCTCTTTCAGATTTTTCATCATTATTGTATAGAAATGCAAGAGATTTCTGTGCAATAATTTTGTATCCTGTTACTTTACCACATTCATTGATTAGCTCCAGTAGTTTTCTGGTAACATCTTTAGGATTCACTAGGTGTACTATCATATCATCTCCAAAAAGTGACACTTTTACTTCTTCTTTTCCGATTTGGATTCCGTTTATTTCTTTTTCTTCTCTGATTGCTGTGGCTAAAACTTCCAAAACTATGCTGAATAAGAGTGGTGAGAGTGGGCAACCTTGTCTTGTTCCTGATCTTAGTGGAAATGGTTTCAGTTTTTCACCATTGAGAATGATGTTGGCTGTGGGTTTGTCATATATGGCCTTTATTATGTTGAGGTAAGTTCCCTCTATGCCTACTTTCTGGAGGGTTTTTGTCATAAATTGTTGCTGAATTTTTTTGAAAGCTTTTTCTGCATCTGTTGAGATGATCATGTGGTTTTTCTCCTTCAATTTGTTAATATGGTTTATCACATTGATTGATTTGTGTATATTGAAGAATCCTTGCATTCCTGGGATAATCCCACTTGATCATGGTATATGATCCTTTTAATGTGCTGTTGGATTCTGTTTGCTAGAATTTTGTTGAGGATTTTTGCATCTATGTTCATCCGTGATATTAGCCTGTAGTTTTCTTTCTTTGTGACATCTTTGTTGGGTTTTGGTATCAGGGTGATGGTGGCCTCGTAGAATGAGTTTGGGAGTGTTCCTCCCTCTGCTATATTTTGGAAGAGTTTGAGAAGGATAGGTGCTAGCTCTTCTCTAAATGTTTGATAGAATTCCCCTGTGAAGCCATCTGGTCCTGGGCTTTTGTTTGTTGGAAGATTTTTAATCACAGTTTCAATTTTAGTGCTTGTGATT
The DNA here is from genome assembly GCF_937001465.1 of Orcinus orca. Classification (NCBI taxonomy): domain Eukaryota; kingdom Metazoa; phylum Chordata; class Mammalia; order Artiodactyla; family Delphinidae; genus Orcinus; species Orcinus orca. The sequence continues at coordinate 119,514,637 of NC_064562.1, forward strand.
GGTCTGTTCATATTTTCTATTTCTCCTGGTTTAGTCTTGGAAGGTTATGCTTTTCTAAACATTTGTCAATTTCTTCCAGGTTGTCCATTTTATTGGCTTATAGTTGCTTATAGTAATCTCTCATGATCTTTTGTATTTCTGCAGTATCAGTTGTTACTTCTCCTTTTTTATTTCTAATTCTATTAATTTGAGTCTTCTCCCTTTTTTTCTTGATGAGTCCAGCTAATGGTTTATCAATTTTGTTTCTCTTCTCAAAGAACCAACTTTTAGTTTTATTGATATTTGTTATCATTTCCTTCATTTCTTTTTCATTTATTTATTTCTGATTAGATCTTTATGCTTTCTTTCCTTCTGCTAACTTTGAGGGGTTTTTTTTTTTGTTGTTGTTGTTGTTCTTTCTCAATTGCTTTAGGTGTAAGGTTAGATTGTTTATTTGAAATATTTCTTTTTTCTTGAGGTAGGACTGTATTTCTATAAACTTCCCTCTTAAAACTGCTTTTGCTGCATCCTGTAGGTTTTGGATCACCGTGTTTTCATTGTCATTTGTTTCTAGGTATGTTTTGATTCCCCCTTTGATTTCTTCAGTGATCTCTTGGTTATTTAGTAGTGTATTGATTAGCCTCCATGTGTTTGTATTTTTTACTTTTTTTTTCTGTAATTGATATCTGGTCTTATAGCGTTGTGGTCAGAAAAGGTACTTGATATGGTTTCAATTTTCTTAAATTTACCAAGGTTGAATTGTGACCCAAGTTATGCTCTTCCTGGAGAACGTTGCATGTGCACTTGAGAAGAAAGTTTATTTTGTTGTTTTTGGATGGAATGTCCTATAAATATCAATTAAGTCCATCTTGTTTAATGTGTGATTTAAAGCTTGTCTTTCCTTATTTATTTTCATTTTGGATGATCTGTCCATTGGTAAAAGTGGGGTGTTAAAGTCCCCTACTATGATTGTGTTACTGTAGGTTTCCCGTTTTATGACTGTTAGCCTTTGCCTTATGTTTTGAGGTGCCCCTATATTGTGTGCATAAATATTTACAATTGTTATATCTTCTTCTTGGATTGATCCCTTGATCATTATGTAATGTCCTTCTTTGTCTCTTGTAATAGTCTTTATTCTAAAGTCTATTGTGTCTGATATGAGAATTGTTATTCCATCTTTGTTTTGATTTCCATTTGCATGGAATATCTTTTTCTATCCCCTCACTTTCAGTCTTTATGTGTCCCTAGGTCTGAAGTGGGTCCTTTGTAGACAGCATATATATGGGTTTTGTTTTCATATACATTCAGCCAGTCTATGACTTTTGGTTGGACCATTTAATCCACTTACATTTAATGTAGTTATTGATATGTATGGTTCTATTACCATTTTCTTAATTGTTTTAGGAGGTCTTTTCCTTCTCTTGTGTTCCCTGCCTAGAGAAGTTCCTTTAGAATTTCTTGTGAAGCTAGTTTAGTGGTGCTGCATTCTCTTAGTTTTTGCTTGTCTGTAAAGGTTTCAGTTTCTCCATCAAATCTGAATGAGATCCTTGCTGGGTAGAGTAGTCTTGGTTGTAGGTTTTTCCCTTTTATTACTTTAAATATGTCCTGCCACTCCCTTCTGGCTTGCAGAGTTTCTGCTGAAAGATCAGCTGTTAGCCTTATGGGGATTCCCTTGTATGTTATTTGTTGTTTTTCCCTTGCTGCTTTTAATAGTTTCCTTTGTACTTAATTTTTGATAGTTTGATTAATATGTGTGTTGGCATGTTTCTCCTTGGATTTATCCTGTATAGGACTCTCTGCACTTCCTGGGCTTTTGACTATTTCCTTTCCCATATTAGGGAAGTTTTCAACTATACTCTCTTCAAATATTTTCTGAATCCCTTTCTTTTTCTCTTCTTCTTCTGGGACCCCCTATAATTCAAATGTTGGTGCATTTAATGTTGTCCCAGTGGTCTCTGAGGCTGTCCTCAATTCTTTTCATGCTTTTTTCTTTATTCTGCTCTGCAGTAGTTATTTCCACTATTTTATCTTCCCGGTCACTGTCCATTCTTCTGCCTCAACTCTTCTGCTCTTGATTCCTTCTAGAGAATTTTTAATTTGTGTTGTTCATCATTGTTTGCTCTTTAGTTCTTCTAGGTCCTTGTTAAACATTTCTTGTATTTTCTTCATTCTATTTCCAGGAATTTGGATCATATTTACTGTCATTACTCTGAATTCTTTTTCAGGTAGACTGCCTATTTCCTCTTCATTTGTTTGGTCTGGTGTTTTTACCTTGCTGCTTCATCTGCTGTGTATTTCTCTTTCTTCTCATTTTGCTTAACGTACTGTGTTTAGGGTCTCCTTTCCACCAGCTGCACGTTCATAGTTCCCGTTGTTTTTGTTGTCTTCCCCCAGTGGGTAAGGTTGGTTCAGTGGGTTGTGTAGGCTTCCTGGTGGAGGGGACTGTGCCTCTGTTCTGATGGATGAAGCTGGAGCTTGTCTTTCTGGTGGGCAGGTCCTCATCTGGTGGTGTGTTTTGGGGTGTCTGTGAACTTAGTATGATTTTAGGTAGCCTCTCTACTAAGGGGTGTGGCTGTGTTCCTGTCTTGCTAGTTGTTTGGCATGGGGTGTCCAGCACTGGATCTTGCTGCTTTTTTATTGGAGCTGGGTCTTTGTGTTGAGACGGAGATCTCTGGGAGAGCTCTAGCCAATTCATATTATAAGGGGCCATGAGGTCTCTGATGGACCAATGTCCTGAACTCAGCTCTCCTACCTCAGAGGCTCAGGCCTGACACCTCACTGGAGCACCAAGACACTGTCAGCCACACAGCATGTGCTGTGTCAAAGCAGGGCCCTAATACCCTAATTACTCACAGCCTTCTCTGGAGTCTGGCTCTCAGAGAGTTTCTGATACCTTCCCCCTAGTGTAGAGTTGAAGAGGCACCTCTCCAGAGGTTCTTGTCTTCAGGCTGACAGGAAGGAAGCACTCAGAGAATCCATTTCTTGTAGCTACTATTATCAGTCTCCACAGCCATAATGGAAGTCTTTCACCCTTCCTTGCTTTCAGATGTCTGTGAACTCCTTTCCCAGTGTCTTCAGTGGCCCACACCACTGAGTAGGAACCCAGCTACCTTAGGACCTTGATGGCAGTGGCCGTCCATTTGCTCTGGTGGAAAGTGGACGCCGGTGGCAGACCCCTGTAGACTTTTATGACGGCCATTCTGAGTGGTATGAGGTGATATCTCATTGTAGGTTTGAGTTGCATTTCTCAATAATTAGTGATGTTGAGCATCTTTTCACATGCCCGTTGGCCATCTGCATTTCCTCTTTGGGAAAAAAAATTATTCAATTCTTCTGCTCATGTTTTAATTGGGTTTTTTTTTGATGTTGAGTGGTATGAGCTGTTTATTTGTTGGATACTAACCCCTTATCAGTCATATTATTTGCAAATATCTTTTCCCTTTCAGTAAATTGTCTTTTTGTTTTGTCAGTAGTTTCCTTTGCTGTGCAAAAGCTTTTAAGTTTAATTAGGTTCATTTATTTATTTTAAAATTTATTATAATGCTAAATAGAACAGTTTCTTGCCATGTTTCCTCAAATTCTTTCCTAAAATATTATCAGAAAAATATAAAAAGTGTAAGCTTATGGAGGCCAGTTTTGAAATATTTGCACCATGACATAGTTAACAAATTAATATATTGACACATGATAATGATAATGGTTGAGTTCTATCGAAGGAGATGATTTATTATGAAAATTATCCTAGTAAATATGATCTTATAATCGCAAAGAAGTATTTCAGTACCAATGATACTATGAATCGAAACTAGAGTAAATTACTTAGGTTCCATCACAGTCCAAATGCCAAGTCCAAAGGTAAAATCCCACTCATTCTTTCTGATTATGACTCAAAAAACATCTTAAGAAGATTGCATCTTGAGTAGCAGATATAACTACATATTCTAATCCTTCATAAGTTTTATTCCATAATCTACTTTAATATAACAGCTTTCTAGTTTTAGAACCCTTTCCTAATTAGCCTTTTGTTGTACTAACTTTTCATTTCAGTTTTGCTGTAGACTTTATGTGTGTGTTTCATTATTCCAGTTTTCAGGTTTCTGATCCATTTGTCTAAGTAACTTTATTTTACATGTTTTTGACACACCCTTTATGCAAAAAAATTCTTTAGTTTAAAAAATCTAAACTTTTCTGAGAAGAAAATGTTGAGAATATTTACATCAGCACACTTTAGTGAAATGCAATTGAAATTCCATCCCAGATTTTGGCAAAGACTACTGTCATTATTTTAGGAGATGGGATCTTTATTTACTTATAAGAAAGATATCTGACACTATAGAGATACATACTCCTTGACTTGCAAATGTTTATTTTCCTCCTGTTTATAAGATTCCAAAATTAATAAATGTTAATGTGGCTCCATTTTATTAAACAGAATATATTTTAAAAATTAACTCTAACTCAATAAATTGGGTTAATTAAATAAAATTGTTTAATTCTCAATTTCAGTATTTCCACCAACATTAATTTATATAGACATATAATAATAGTGCTTCACAGCATGGTTTACTGTGGTACTTGTTGTATTTGATAATATTTTGCATAATGCATAGTTCTTTTCAAATACTCATTGCATTTTCTTATTATCATTAATAATGGTAATAATAACATACTCACAGACTTTATGAGAGGATGCACTATTGTCCTTCATGTTGTGAATTCTCTGCTTGGATTCATAGAACTGCAACCCAGTTATCCTGATCTGACTGGATGATGCTGAAAAGCCACCAAGTGACTTCAGGCTAACTGCACTTTCCCACTGAAATATAATTTGCTTATTATCTTTCAAGCATAATCAGAAATTTGGATTAGATTAAGGTGGGAACGAGCTTGGAAGCCATTCAAAAGCCTATAAGACTCCAGACAGTGAAGAAAAATGATTGAATTTGAAAATTGCCATACAAAAAATATTGCTGTTTTGAAAGTATTCTTGTCTCTTACAGAAACTATCTGTGGAATACATTCTTGTCTCCCTAAAGAAATATTTCTAAGTGTAGTAATAAATATGAAAAATATTTTGCAGGGGTACTATGTTGAAGATATAGCAAAATGATGGCTTACACAGTGAATTTTCATTTAAATGGTGCTGATTTTCTTTCTTAATGTTGTCTGGGCATCTTGCCACTATATTTCCCTTTGTGGTAGTGATATAGCTAATTAGATAATTATTTGTTAATAAAAAAAGACCTCCCTATTTCTTGGGACACAACAATATTGAAATTAGGCCAATTAATAACCCTACAATGGCCTCTAAGTGTTGAAGTGAAAGGAAGAGTTGCACTGTCTCTCACTTTAAATCAAAAGTTAGAAATGTTGAAGCTTAGTGAGGAAGGCATGTCCAAAAGCCAATCTAGGCGTCTTGCACCAAACAGCCAAGTTGTTAATGAAGAAGAGGAGTTTGAAGCTAGCAAATATTGGTTCATGGAGTTTAAGGAAAGAAGCCATCTCCGTAACATCAAAGTGCAAGATGAAACAGCAAGTGCTGATGTAGAAGCTGCAGCAAGTTATGGAGACTCTCCAGCTAAAATAATTAATGAAGGTGGCTACACTAAACAACAGATTTTCCATGTAGATTAAACAGCCTTTTATTGGAAGAAGATGCTATCTAGGACTTTCATAGCTAGAGAGGAGAAGTCAATGCCTGGCTTCAAGCTTCAAAGTACAGGCTGACTCTCTTGTTAGGCGCTAATGCAGCCGGTAACTTTAGGTTGAAGCCAATGCTTATTTATCATTCTGAAATAATTAGGGCCTTTAACAATTATGCCAAATCTACTCTGACTGTGCTCTATCCATGGCACAACAAGGCCTGGATGGTTTACTGAACATTTTAAGCCCACTGTTGAGACCTACTGCTCAGAAATATAAGATTCCTTTCAAAATATTACTACTTATTGACAATGCACCTGGTCACCCAAGAGCTCTGATGGAGATGTACAATGAGATTAATGTTGTTTTCATGCCTGCTAACACAACAGCCATTCTGCAGCCCATGAATCAAATAGTAATTTTAATTTCCAAGTCTTATTATTTAAGAAATATATTTCATAAGGCTATATGTAGCTGCCATAGATAGTGATTCTTCTGATGGATCTGGGCATAGTAAATTGAAAACCTTCTGGAAAGGATTCACCATTCTAGATGCCAGTAAGAACATTCATGATTCCTGAGAAGAGGTCAAAATATCAACACTAACAGAAGTTTGGAAGAAATTGATTGTAGTCTTCATGGATGACGTTGGTGGTGCTGTAGCAGAGGAAGGAACTGCAGATGTTATGGAAACAAGAGAACTAGAACCAGAACTAGAAGTGGAGCCTGGAGATGTGACTGAATTGCTGCAATCTCATGATAAAAGTGAAATGGATGAGGAGTTAGTTCTTATGGATGAGCAAAGAAAGTGGTTTCTTGAGATGAAATCTGCTCCTGGTAAAGATGCTGTGATGATTGTTGAAAAGACAATAAATGATTTAGAATATTAAGTAAACTTAGTTGATAAAGCAGTGGCAGGGTTTGAGAGAATTGACTTCAATTTTGAAAGAAGTTCTACTGTGGGTAAAATGCTATCAAACAGCATTGCATGATGCAGAGGAATCTTTCCTGAAAGGAAGAGTCAATTGACGGGGCAAACTTCATTGTTGTCTTATTTTTAAAAATTGCCACAGACACCCAACCTTCAGCATCCACCATCCTGATAAGTCATCAGCCATCAACATCGAGGGAAGACCCTTTCACCAGCAAAAAGATTATGAGTTGCTGAAGGCTGATGTTGGTTAGCATATTTTAGTAATAAAATATTTTTAAATTAAGGTACATACATTGGTTTTTTTTAGATATAATGCTATTGCACACTAGACTACAGTATAGTGTAAACATAACTTTTGTTGGCACTGAGAAATTAAAAGTTCATGTAACTGACTCTATTGTGATATGCACTTTATTGTGGTGGTCTGGAACTGAACCCACAATATTTCCAAAGTATGCCTGTTCAAGTTCTGTGTCTCATGAGGCTAAGTCTTACGGGAGCATGAGAAAATGAGAGGTTATCTTCCATCTGCTGAAAATTAAAGAAAGATAAAGAGAAAATCTTGACAGCAGCCAGAGTAAGAAAGACAACACAGAGAGGAACAAAGACAGGGATTATAAAAGTATTAAAAAATGTTGTGAAAGTACTGAAAGCAAAATCATACTATAATTCTGTACTTGAAAAAAATAAAGGCAAAATACATTGTAGGACAAAAGAACCTGAGAGAATTCATAACTAGTATGTCTGAATCACAAGTAATGTGAAAAGAGATTCTTTAGGTAGGAGTAATATGCTCTAGTCAGAAACTTTGGGAAACTGTTGAGTAATTTCTTGTAAAGTTAAAAATCTAAATATTCAAAAATCAATAACTTCTATATAAACTATGGACAGCAGTTCAAATAGCAATTCAGTGCTTATAGCTTTTGCTATGTTGGTTTAGGTTTGTCCAAAGGATGTATAGTCAGGGATTAGATTGAAACTGTGTGGTTATTTCAAGTCTCAGTTCAGTTCAGAGGCTTTCTCAGGCTGGTTTTTGTTTGTCCCACACAGACATGAGTTAGGGATTAGGCTACAACATGCATGAATGCATACACAGGCTGACCTTGTTTTATTGCACTTCGCTTTATTGTGCTTCACAGATACTGTGCTTTTTACAAATTGAAATTTTGTAGCAACCCAGCATTAAGCAAGTCTATTGGTGCCATTTTTTCCAACAGTATTTGCTCACTTCTCTGTGTTTCACTTTGGTGATTCTGACAATATTTCAAACTTTTTCATTATTATTGTATCGTTATGGTGATCTATGGTCAGTGATTTTGGTGTTTACTACTACAGACTCGCTGAAGGCTCAGATGATGGGTAGAAATTTTTAGCAATAAAATATTTTAAATTAAGGTATGTGAGTTTTTTTAGACATAATGCTACTGTACAATTCAAGGACTATAGTATAGTGTCCATGTATTTTTATATGCACTGGGAAATCAAAAAACTTGTGTGCCTCACTTTATTGCGGTGATCTGGAACTGAATTGCAGTATCTCCAGGGTATGCCTGTAAAAAGAATTAGGGGACCCCCTTTTCTGGCTCTGTCCCCTCTAGTATTTCCTGCTCTCAGTCCCACTCACCTGAGACCCTTTCAATATTTTCCTCTGGTCATAAACAGAGAGGTAAGTCTATCATTGTTCTAGTTGCTGACACCACTGTGACTGGAACCCAAGACAGAAGTCAAGCCATGAGAAGGAAAAGACAAAAAACAAAACTCACCCTTGTGAGGGGTGCTTCTTAACGTTTGAGTCCATTCCATAATTCACCTGCCTTAATTTTCAGATTCTTCAAATAGCTTGATTTTTTATTTTTATGTATGCATGTGTGTTTTTATTTGCCAAATTTTAGCTATAGCAAGGGCCAGAGATGCACTCTGGAGAGCTTCACTGTCTTAGTTAAACCAGAACTCCTTCTATATACTTAGTTTTAAATTTGGATTACTTTATACTTCTGCTAATGAGTTTTTGCTTTTAGAACACTAATTGGTTCTTTTTTAAAATCTCCATGACACTCTCTGTAATTCTACCTTCCTTTCAGAAGTTTTCCAAGATTTTACCTTATTTTTATATGTAGTTACTATAGTTTTATATTTTCAATAACCTATGTCCATTTGGTCCAGTATCTGATGTTTTCACCTAACTGTTTCTCCCGGCTGTCATTTGTGTTTATTCTCAGGCATTGTTGTTTTCCTCTGTACCCGGTATCTTTGACCTCACGTTGACCATTTCAAAATCTATTTGTATAGAGTTTGCCTAGCCATGTCCACTGTGTTCCTAAAGGCCTTTGTAGTCCAGAGCTACTTTAAAACAATTTGATGGCTTGTGCTTCTTCGACCTTCCAGAACATGTGAACACAAGCTGTAAATATGCATGATGGCTGGTTTAATTCCAGCTCTTGCTTCCACTGAGGGTGTCTTACTTTGGATTACTACCTCATTTTGTGATGAGTTGAATCCCCAGCATGGGCTCTGGGTTTTGATTTATGTCCCTTTTATTTTGGGAGGTAATTAGAACCATAATCCCAGTTTACTGGGATTAGATAATGCCTCTTAGAAAAAAGCACAGTTGTGTTCCATTTCCTCTTCAGTTTTGACCTTAGTATATTTTGACCTCAGTATGTATTTCAGACATTTTGTGCTAAGATTTAAAAAAAACTTTATCTAGTATACTTATTTTCAGCACTAAGATGGATCTTATTAATAAAGACAACCATTAGCAGAAATTAGGAGCCTATAGTTTTAAACTTAAAGCTTTAACTCTTCTGGGATTTACTTCTGCTGGTATTATGAAATATGTTTACAATATTTCCTAAAATGAATAGCCAATTATCGCAACATTATCTCATGTTGAGATAACAATTGTCCATTATCTTTCCATTATATGACATGTGTTATTTATTACGTAAAATATGTCTATATGTGAAAAGGTCTTTTTCTGAAATTTCTATTCTCTTAAATTGTTTTATTTTAAAATTTCTGTATCAACGCTGTTCTCTTTAAATTACTATCACTTTATGGTAGTTTAATATATATTTAGTCAAGATCGTCTCATATTCTTCTTTGTTAAAATTTGCTTCTCTGTACTCATGCAGTAATTCTTTCCAATAAATTTTATAAATAGCTTTTAGAATTTCATCAATATATAACTGAATTTAGATTAAGATTTTTATATTAGAGAGAAATATTACTTCTGAAATATTTAGTATTACAAAATAATTTAGTTGTATTTAGCTGGTTTTTGTATGTTTGTTTTCCCATGCTTAATATTTTAAAATAGACTAGTTTAGCATTATTAAGAATAATACCTGCTATGGGCAATTTTGTTCATGTCTTTTGGGAAATATTTCTATGAATTTCCTTGTGGATAAATAGACATAGGCTTGCTGAATCATTTGGTATATGTAAAACTTTAGTAGATACTACCAAATTGTTTTCCAAAGTGATTAAAGATATGTATACATCATTAGCACTTTATGAGCTTCAGTTGTTTCAGGTTTCACTAACACTTGGCCCTGTCTTTTTCGTGGTAGTTGTTCTGATAGGTATGCAGTGTTTTATTTTTAACTTGCGTTTCTGTGATGAAAAATAAAGTTGAGCACCTTCTTGTATGCTTACTTGTCATTTGAATATTATTTTGTGTGACGTGTCTGGTGAAGAATTTTTATCAATGGGAGAGATTTACATCTCCATGTGTAGAACTTGTTATACATTCTGAATAAAATTCTTTTGTCAGATATATATATATCCTACTATTGGGGATTTTTTTCACCATATTAATAGTATCCCTTTTATTCTCAGAAGTTATTAGTATTAATGTATTAATGCTTCATTTTTATCTTTTTTTTTTTTTTTTTTTTTTTTGCGGTACGCGGGCCTCTCACTGTTGTGGCCTCTCCCGTTGCGGGGCACAGGCTCCGGACGCGCAGGCTCAGCGGCCATGGCGCACGGGCCTAGCCGCTCCGCGGCATGTGGGATCTTCCCGGACCAGGGCACAAACCTGTGTCCCCTGCATCGGCAGGCGGACTCTCAACCACTGTGCCACCAGGGAAGCCCCATTTTTATCTTTATTAATAGGGCTTTTAATATAATGTTTAAGAAATTTTCACCTACCTCAATGTCATGATTACACTTTTTTTCTCTAAAAGCATTAATGATTTTACCATTAGGAATTGCATGTACAGTTAGAAATTAAATATTTTTCCATATGAACATCCAGTTTACCCAGCACCAGTTATTAAATCAACCATGGTTTCCCACTGTCCTAAGTCAGATGAAGGGGTATGTGTGTGTGTGTGTGTGTGTGTGTGTGTGTGTGTGTGTGTTTACTCTCTATTCTGTTCCATTGGTCTAATTGTCTAGCACTGTGCATTATTTTTTCTTGATTATTTATATTTTGTATATATATATAGATCAGGTTGTCTACACACACAGTGACACACACAGGCATACACACACACACACACACACACACATACTCATAACATTCTGTGAGAGTGTATTGAATTTACCAAGTTGAGAAAATTGCCATCCTTACAGTACTGGGTCTTTCTGCCCACAAAAGTATCTCTTTAAATTTACTTAGATCTCTTTAATTTCACTAAATATTTTATAGGTTTTAGTGTAGAAATCTTGCAGATCTTTTGTTAGGTTTATCCTTAACATTTTTATGTTTAAGATAAATGCTATCTCCTTTAGAGTCTTTTTCTTTTTTGTGCTCAACTCTCTAATTACCTTACTAAATAGTTTGTAAATTCTGTTGAACTTTTCTGTGGATATAATAATTCCATCTATCAGTAATGACAATTTGTTGCTCCTTTTCAAATATTCTATGTCTTCATTCATTCATTTATTCATTTACTCATCCATTCTTCATGTTTGACTTTCTTGCACTAATTAGAATCTCTACTATAATGCCGCATAGAAGTGGTGACTTTAGGTATTGTTTTCTTTTTCTTCATCTCTGAGGGACATAATTCAATGTCACTATTAATTATGATGTTGACTAAAGATATGGTAAATGCTTTTTATCAAAGTGAGGAAATATTTATCATGTAGTGTGTTACAGTTATGAGTTTTTATCATGAATGTGTGTTAAATATTAGCAAGTGCTTTTTCTCTATCTCTCAAGAACGGTTTTCTTTTTTCCCCCATGTATGTGATAACTGTTCAGCTTTTCCAATTTTAAAATCAACTTACATTCCTAAAATAAAAATAATTTAAGCATGATGTATTAAATAAAGTTTGATCCAATTGTAATAAATAAATATATAAAGCGCACAAATTTATGATTCAGCAAAATTATCTTCCTGTGAAAACATCAGCACAAACTAATGAACATAACCATTAGTCCCCCAAATTCCTCATACCTTTTAGTAATTCCTTTCCCCATGCCTCCCAGCCACACCCTGCCTTCAGACAACCACTAACATACTTTTTGTCACCATATATTTTCTAGAATTTCAAGTAAATGATATCATACACTATGTGCATTTTTTGGTCTAGTTTTTTATTTCACTAAGGATATTTATTTTGAGATTTATCTATGCTATTACAGTTACTGATAGTTCATTCTTCTTTATTACTAAGTACAATGAATATGCCATAAAATGATTATTGATTCATCTGTTGAAAGACCCTTGAGTTATTTCCAATTTTAGGTTATTAAGAACAATCTACATTAAAGTGTCATATACCATGTCATATATAGCATAAGAAACTTGTAGTATTATACTTCTATTTCTTCTCTCTCTAAGCCTTTCTGCTATTGTTTTTCAAACATTTAAATCTGCATAGTTTACATACCTCAGACCTCATTATTTTTATTTTTGCTTAAAGGACGACATTTTGAAAAGAGACAAATAACTAGAAAAGGATAATGCATATTTACTCATATTCACCATTTCTGGTGGCCTACATTCTTTTGTGAAAATTCATATTCCCATCTAGAATTGTTTTCTTTCTTCCTGAAGAATTCCTTTGCTGTTGCTGGTAGAAAATAAATCTTTATTTCTCCTTTATTTTAAAAAGATTTTTTTCACTGGTATCGAATAGTAGTTTCGTCATTGTTTGTCCTTTAGTACTTTCTTTAAAGATAATTGGCCACTCTCTTCTTGCTTGCATTGTTTCCAACAAGAAATTTTTTTTCTTATTTAGTGTATCTTAGTGTGTCTTTTTTTTCTTGCTGGCTTTAAAAAAAATCTCTTTTTTATTGTTTTTGAGAAATCTGCTTATGATGTACTTTGATGTAATTTTATTCATGTTTCTTGGGCTTAAGGTTATTAATTTATGGAAATAGAGATTTTAAGTGAATTTAGTGAATTCATTGTTGCTTATAAATAACTGAAAATTAAATCTAATAATATTTTCCCAAAAAAAAATCTTCCTTGGAAATTAATAGCTAATATCCTAGAGCTGACCATGCAAGCTAATAGGAGGAGATAGTTCCAAATATAAGCTTTTAATGTACACTTACTGAGACTCCACTATGTCTCAAAATAGTCTACATTTGAATAACATATTGGTGTTAAAACAACTTATAAAAGGAAGAATTTGTTACATATGTATGATTTAAAGGTGTAAGAAATAGTCTGAAATATTTTGGAAGCTACTGCTGTTTAAAAGGGGAGTTGTTTGGGACTTCCCTGGTGGTCTAGTGGTTAAGACTCTGCATTCCCAATTCTGGGGTCCCAGGTTCGATCCCTGTTCAGGGAAATAGATCCTGCATGTGGCAACGAAAGTCCTGTGCCAAATAAATAAAAAATTTTGAAAAAATCTTCAACTTTTCTGCTCAATGTTATGTGGCAGCCTGGATGGGAGGGGAATCTGGGGGAGAATGGATACACGTATGTGTATGGCTGAGTTGCTTTGCTGTGCCCCCGAAACTATCACAACATTGTTAATCGGATATACTCCAATACAAAACAAAAAGTTAAAAAAAATAAAAGCAGAGTTGTTTTATTTATGTGTGTATATATGTACATATGTATGTGTGTTAGGAATAATCTAAGGTAGTATTTTCCAAAACAAAAAAGGCTGACTTGTGAACAAGTAAAGATTATAGAAAACATAACTAATTCTTCAAGTCCCTGTAGCTTTCTTCTAAGGTCTTGTGAATGGCAATCAATTGAATTGTATTGTGCCTATGTTCCCATTAATTATCACCTTCATTAGCTATTCAGCAGGCAGAGATTGCAACCACTCTGATATGAACAATATTCAGTGTTGTAAGGCAAATGCTATTAAGCGTCATATTCTTCAAAACTAAAAATAAACTAAAAAAAAACTGGTTTTTGAATCTGTATTTTTCCTAAGTTCTTGATTCTCTGAAAATTAGTATATTGGCCCAGGGGACTAACTCCTAAGGAAAATAGCTTTTCAGGAGCAATGAATCAGAGGACTAATTGATTCTAGACTTGATTGGTTTTTTACTGTTAAATAAATCTTAAATTATTCAGACAAATCTTAGGTGGAAATGGTGCATTGTCCCTTTTATATATCATTAGATTTGATTTGATAATATTTTGTTTAGAATATTTGTGTCTATGTTCATGAGAGATACCGATGTGCAGTTTACTTATTTTCCCTTCCAGTTTTATTGTGATATAATTAACATACAGCACTGTATAAGTTTGAGGTATAAAGCATAATGATTAGACTTGCATACACCACGAAATGATGACCACAGTAAGTTTAGTAAACACCCATCATCTCATATAGATACAAACTTAAAGAAATAGAAAAACTATTTTCCTTGTGATGAGAACTCTTAGGATTTACTCTCTTAACAAATTCCATGTATAACATAGAGCAGAGTTCCTTATATTTATCATGTTGTACATTTGCTTATTTATCTCATGACTGGAAATTTGTACGTTTTGACTGCCTTCATCCAATTCCTCCCTACCCCCACCTTCCACTTCTGGTAATTGCACATCTATTTCTTTTTCTATGAGCTTGTTTGTTTGATTGAGAAATATAATTGGCCTACAATACCATGTTAGTTCCTGTTACACAACATAGTGATTTGATATTTCTGTACATTTCAAAATGATCACCACGATAAGCAGAGTTTACGTTTGTTATGTCTTTGGTTTTGCTTCAAGATTATGCTCATAGAAAGAGTTGGGAAATATTCAATTCTGTTAAATTTTCTGAAAAACTTTGTATAGAATTGGTATTATATTTTCTGAAAATATTTGGTAGAATTCATCAGTGAAACTCTGGGTCTGGGAAGGATTTAGCTACAGTTTCAATTTCCTTAGTAGATACAGAGTTGTTCAGATTGTCGGTTTCTTCTTGCAAGGATTTTGGTAGTTTGTGTCACATAAGCAATTTGTCCATATCATATAAACTGTCAAAGTCATAGGCAAAAGTCGTTCTTAATATTTCTTCACTTTCTTTTTAATAGCCGTGGAATCTGTAGTGATATCTCTCTCAGCCTGATATCGAAAATTGTGTCTGCTCTCTCTTTTCTTATTCACTTGGCTAGAGTGTTTTTCAAATTTATTTATTTATTTCAAGGAATTGGTTTTTGGCTTCTTATACTTTATCATTTTGGAGATTCCTATTTCGTTGATTTCCACTTCGATTTTTATTGTTTCTTTTCTTCTCCTTACTTTATATTTGCTCTTCTGTTTCTTAAGGTGATATTTGCTCTTCTGTTTCTTAAGGTGAAAGCTAAGGTACAGTATTTGAGTCTCTCAGTGATTTCTGTTATAAACTTTCTGTGCTATAAGTTTCCTCTTAGTATTGTCTTAGTGATTTTTCACATATTCTGATATGTTCTATTTCCATATTCATTCAATACTACTCAGCCATAATAAAGAACGAAATTTTGCTATTTGCAGCAACATGGATGGACTTGGAGGGCATCATGCTAAGTGAAATAAGTGAAAGACAAATATTGTGTGATGGCACTTATAGGTGGAATCTAAAAAACACAACAAGCTAGTGAGTATAACAAAAAAGAAGCAGACTCACAGATACAGAGAACAAACTAATGGTTACCAGTGAGGAGAAGGGGGAAGGGGCAACATAGGGGTGGGGAAGTCAGAGGTACAAACTATTAGGTGTAAGACAAGCTAAAGGATTCATTGTACAACACAGGGAATATAGCCAATATTTTGAAATAACTGTAACTGAAAAGTAACCTTTAAAAATTGTATAAAAAATTAACAAGTTTGAAAAAATAAAAAAAGGAAACACTTTTAAATTAATGATACTTATCTCATTGTCCACAATGTGATCAATCTTGGTAATGATTTATGTGCATGTGAATGCATTCTGCTTTTTGGATGGAGTGTGCTGTAAATGCCATGTAGGACAAATTGGTTGATTGCATTTTCATATCTTACCCTCAGGAAAGCTGTAAGTTATTTCTAAGACCTACACAGCCCTATATAATTTTCTCTCTTACATTTCTTACCTCAACTTTTTCACTTCTCTTCTTGCCCATTTAGCTCAAAATACAAGCTTCTTTTACCATTATTTCAGTCACACAAGCCTCCTTGCTGTTCTGTGAACAGGCCAAGGAAGTTCCGCTCCTAGACTTTGCATTTGTTATTTCTTCATCTGAAGTGTCCTTGGCCCAGGGCGTGGCCAAATTTGGCATCTGCTTCAGGACTCTTCTCAGATAAGATATTAAAGGAAAACTCTCCCCCAGTAAATCTCGATAGAACAATGAGCTACATCAGTGTTACCTTTCCAACTTACCTGCTTTATTGCTCTACATTATATATATATAATATAATGCTCTACATATACTACATATATATATGTATGTATACTACATATATGTGTGTGTGTATATATATATATATATATAGTTTGCTTCCCGCCACTGAGGTATAACTTCCACTGAAACAGGAAATGTGTTTTGCTCCATTTTTTATTCTCAGTGCCAAAACAGAGCCTGGTACATGGTATGGAATCTCACACTTCTGAAAATATAGGTGTGCAATTATGAGTTTAAGGTAATGTTCCTGTCCTAAACAATTTGATTATTTTTTTACAAGTGTGGAGTCACACTGTTTTCCTAAACTCTGTGTAAACAGGGCTTGAGGCAGGAGGAAAAGGTGAAAGTAAAATATTGGAAGAAAACTTGGTAAGTGTTTCTAAAGCTAAGTTCTAATTACTTCCCTGCCCCCATTTTAAAAAATACTTTTCTTCTAAAAACCTGCCTTGTTTTTGTCTGCACCCATTGAACCTAGGGTGCCTTTGTGGCTCTGTCTGAAAGTATACCTTCTTCCTACTGCTTTTTCTTCTGCATTTCTAGATATCTCTTGCTCCTTCTCCATTCATACGTCTCATCTTATTTATATTTTATAGAAATAAACATGACTCTTCAGTCAATGGCATACTCCAATTTATCTCATGGTTACATGTTTGTTTTAGCCATTACATCCTTCATCTTGGGAAATAAAAGAAAGGATAGTGCTCACTTTGGAAGCACATATACCAAAATTGGAATCATACAGAGAAGATAAGCATGTCCTCTGTGCAAGGATGATATAAATTTATGATACATTTCATATTTTTCCAATAAGCATATGAAAATATAAATCATACATCATTAGAGAATTGCAAATTTTAAAATATGAGATTGTTTCCACTACATACGCATTAGAATAACTAAAATCCCAAGCATTGGCAACATCAAAATCTGGCAAGAATGTGGAGCAACAGAGAAAATACAACATCATGCTGGTGGGAACGCAAAATGGTACAAGCACCTTGGAAGACTGTTTGACAGTTTCTTATAAAAATAAACATATTCCCACCATAAGATCAGCAGTCACATTCCTTGGTATTTACCCAAATGAGTGGAAAGCCTGTGTCCATGCAGAAACCTGCACATGGATATTTATAACAGTTCTAGTCATAGAACTTCAGTAGATAAATGCATAAACTGTGGTCCATCCAGACAATGGAATATTATTCAGTGAGCTATCAAGCCATGACAAGACATGGAAGAAACTTAAATGCGTATTACTAAGTGAAAGAAGCCAATCTGAAAGGCTACATCCTGTATGAATCCTGGTATAAGCCATTCTAGAAAAGGCAGAACTATGGAGCCAGTTAAAAAAAAAAGAGCAGTGGGGCTTCCCTGGTGGCGCAGTGGTTGAGAGTCCACCTGCCGATGCAGAGGACACAGGTTCGTGCCCCGGTCCGGGAAGGTCCCACATCCCGCGGAGCGGCTGGGCCCGTGAGCCATGGCCGCTGAGCCTGCGCGTCCGGAGCCTGTGCTCCGCAACGGGAGAGGCCACAACAGTGAGAGGCCCGCGTACCGCCAAAAAAAAAAAAAAAAGAGCAGTGGTTGCCAGGGGCTAGAGGAAAGGAAGGGGCAAGTAGGTGGAGCACAGAGGATTTTTAAGGCAGTGAAACTATTCTCTATGAAAACATGTCATTACAATTATCAAAACCCATAAAACATATAACACCAAGATGGTACAGATGAACTTATTTACAAAATAGAAATACAGTCACAGATGTAGAAAATAAACTTATGTTTACCAAGGGAGGAAGCAGGGGAGGGATAAATTGGGAGATTGGGATTGACATATACACACTACTATATATAAAATAGGTAACTAGTAAGGACCTACTGTATAGCACAGGGAACCTAACTCAACACTCGTAATGACCTGTATGGGAAAAGAATCTAAAAAAGGTGGATATATGTATACGTATAACTGATTCACTTTGCTGTACACCTGAAACTAACACAGCATTGTAAATCAACAATACTCTAATAAATTTTTTTTTTAAAAAAGGAGTGAACACTAAGGTAAACTACGGGCTTTGAGTGACCGGTACTGTTCTAGTCACTGAGCCTACAGCAGTGACAGGACAGATTGAGTCCCCTCTCCATGGAGTTTGGATCCTAAAGGAGGAAGAGAGTCAATAAGAAATGTTAAAAAATTAAATGAAGTGCCTAATTTATATTTTATATTGCCTTCTTCATGCAAATGAAATTTTCTTATCCCTCTCCTTTGCACTCACACGAATGCATGCACAGAAACACACACACGAACACACACACACACACACACACACAAGCATGCATCTACTCACAGACCTGGCTGATGGACCTCAGAAAAATAATGATATCTACGTTACAATCTCTGCTACTTTATGCCATGACTAACACCCTTCTAAGTGACTTATTTTTCCTGGAGATTCTTTGGAATGTATTGATCCTTGGAAAACAAACGTTTTGTAATTGATGAGAGGAAGAACAGGGGCATATGAATTGCAAAGGTGACTGGGTAGACTATTTTCTGTGACCTGTTCCAATTTTGAAAGTGTAAACCATAATTTGTAAAGTCATAGAAAAGAACATTATTCCAATAAATTTTTCACATTACAACACTGTCAAAGTACGCCCTGTTCTTCAAGGGATAAGCTTTAAGCTCTTTGTCATTTGTGAAATATGAATCTGAAAACTTACACTAACAAAATCAATAAATGTTTAATTCCTTAGCTGTGCAAACTGTTATAATGCTAAGTTCAATAATTTATGTTCTTCTTTTCTTTGGGGTTTTTTAATGAATTGATGTTTTGGAGGCCAGCAATAAGTTATACAATGAGACACGTCAGAAATCCTGAAAAATGATTGCAAAAATCTCGCGATTAGAGCAGATCTACGAGAAAACATTTTCTCCATCTATGCAGATACTGTGTCCTTCCACGGCAGACTGGTGAGGTGTTGAGCCCCCAGCCTGAGGAGCAACCTGTGGACAGCAATTAGGAAAGGCAGTGATGAAGGGGGCCAGGAAACGCTGTTTCCTTCTCCACTGTCCTCTGCATCAAGAGATGGTACCCACCAGCTGAGAAATGTCTGCCATTTCCACTTAGGAGGGACCTAGCTGGGTTGAACAGAATTACTATGATGTTCCCCTGGCTCTTCTACTAGAGAACCAGTCTTATGTGCCAGGCTCAGTTTTCTTAAGGGTTACGGCTGAGGATATCCAATTGGCTACTTTGTTTTCAGTAAAGATAAATTGATCTCATAAACAAACCAAAAATAAATAAATACATAAATAAGAAAATAAATAAGAATGAAAAAGCCCTCTTAATTCCAGTTTTATTTCCACCTTTTCCCCAAATCTCCCTTTGAGCTCCATTCCTATGGTCATCCCATTTATATTTTAAAAATATTCTTAGAATATAATGGTAATGTCCATAAAACTCTATCATTCTTGGTAAAACAAATATTACCATACATTGACAGTTTCCTTTTTACCCCTCCCACAAAGAGATGAGAAAATTGCATCATATCAATAAATATAGAAATAATAACAAAATATTTTTTAAATGCCAGAATTACTAATTTCGCAAATGAGCTAGGTGGAAACACAACTAGAAAATAAGCTGTAGTTAGATTGGATGCTTCCTCTTCATCAGGTTCTCAGCTGATTGTCTCTTTTTCCACGACCACAGTCTTCCTAATCAACAGCAATTCCTGCTAGCTATGGTTCAGAGTTGAGGCAATCAATTTTCCTTTTTAACAAGAAGGGCACTGAATGATTTAAGAATACATTCAACTAGTTTAACAGCTTCTCTCCCAGTTAGCTGAAAAAGCAAGTTGGAGAACCACTTGGCTGTTCCTCAAAGGTTCATAAGTCAACATGCTCCATGGAGAACAGAAGTGAATATCCTGATTCAAACCAAACATCCAAACATTTTCTCACCCAGTAAAAGGAGTTGAGGGTTGACTGTTTATTAGTTTCCTAGGGCTGTCTTAATAAAGTTCCACAAACTGGGTGACATAAAACAACAGTAATATATTCTATCAGTTCTGGGAGCTAGAAGTTTGAAATCAAGGTGCCATAAGGGTGACACTCCCTCTGCAAGTTCTAGGAAAGATTCCTTCCTCACCTCTTCCTGGCTTCTGGTGGTTGCTGACAATCCTTGCTGTTCCTTGGCTGTACCTGCACCACTTCAATCCCTGCCTGTCTTTACATGGTCTTCTTCCTATGTGGCTTTGTGTATTCCTTGGCTTTCCTTACAGGGACACCAGTCGTTGGATTTAGGACCTACACTAATCTAGTATGATCTAGGTTATGAGTAGACATGAATTGGGGAGGGACACTATTCACCCACTACCAATTCTCAAAGTAAGTCTAAAATAGGGAAGTCTGGTTGCCAAGGAACTCAGAATAATTAGTGAATTTCTTGTCCTCCATGTGGGAAAAAGTGCCCACCACTTGGGAGTAATTTGGGAGTAACTTCAACTTCAAAGGGAAAATAAGTTTCATCATAAAAGCCACAGAAAGTGTTCACTTGTGCCTCAAAACATAACAGGATAACTTTATTCTGTTAACATTTTATAGAGGTTTAATATTAAAGTATATTGAATTAAATTACTAATAGAGTAAGAAATGGTTTAGTATCTACATAAAGCTTATTCATCTCTGAAAAGTATAATAGTTTGGATCCCCATTACCTGCATATAGATTTCCTTTAATCCTTCTGTTTGTCTAACTAATTATCTTAGGCACAGCCCCATGGCTAATAAGCCTATGACCATTCCAGTCTATACAAAGGCATTCAAAGGAAAGCACACAATAAATAGAAACCCTCACTCTTTCTAGAATGTAAAAATATTCAACTTGGGATCATCAAAATTAAGAAAGGAAATCCTGGCTTTGAAAACTCTAGCCATTTTGTCTAGTGATACAGGCTATTTACTCCTGATAATATAAAGAAGATACGATTCTTGAAATTATGTAAATCCAAATCTTCCCTTGTGCAGTCCATCAGTAAGAAAAGATTTTGGGACATCTACTGGCAGATACGAATTTTACTCCATGTTTCTGGAGGATAACAACAACTTCAACAGCAACAACAAAATACTAACTTGCTTTATTTTTCTAAAATAAATTGAAATCACGTTCTTAGTTCCCATCAATTTGGTATGTGTAGAAAATCCAGTTTCCCTCTCCTTATTTCCCTCCCCATCCAACACGTGTGCAGTGGATCTGGGATCTTCATAGAGTTCAGAAGATACTTGGAATTTCTTTTGCTTGTTGGTACCACCGGTACTTGCTGACATGCTTGTGCTCATTGTGCAGTCAAGAACAGCTCTTTGGAAGCTTTGGCTGGTTCTTCTCTGTTCCCTACTTAGGTTCAGGGATCTTCTCAGAACCTCAATCCCAGTGCTTTGTCCTGAGCTTCCCTGTGGGCCATAGGACACTATTCCTTTCTGAAGTCTGGTCTCCTCCAGACCAGAAGGAGGGGTGGTCTAGTCTGGAAATGTCTGTCATCTTGATAACACATCTCCTTCCTGATTTACAAGGATTCCTTTTCCTGTTCCCCAGGAACTGCCCCTTCCACAGCTTTCCCTTCAATTCTTGCCTTCGTCTTTTCCTTTGCTGAGGTGTTCCTTGCTATTTTCTATATAATGTGAATTTCTCTTGCCCAAGAGAGAGGGTTCTGGTAAGAAATACCCAGACCAGTTAGTTAATTTTTAAATTTTTATTATTTTTTTTAAGATAGACAGATTATTTATTTATTTATTTATGGCTGTGTTGGGTCTTTGTTGCTGTGCGCGGGCTTTCTTTAGTTGTGGCGAGCGGGGGCTACTCTTTGTTGCGGTGCACGGGCTTCTCATTGCGGTGGGTTCTCTTGTTGCAGAGCATGGGCTCTAGGCATGCAGGCTTCAGTAGTTGTGGCACGTGGGCTTAGTTGTTCCGTGGCATGTGGGATCTTCCCAGACCAGGGCTCGAACCCGTGTCCCCTGCATTGACAGGTGGATTCTTAACCACTGTGCCACCAGGGAAGCCCTAATTTTTTATTTTTAATTACCCTTTTTATTTTCAGATAGAAAATAAAGATTTGTATGCAGTTGTAAGAAATAATTCAGAGAGATGCCACGTATCACTTACCTAGTTTCACCTAATGGTAACATCTTGCAGAACTGTAGTACAGTATCACAACCAGTGTTGTGCAACATCGGTGTAGTCAAGATACAGAATGTTCCATTACTACAAGTATCCTTTATATTGCCCTTTTATAGTCACATCCACTTTCCTCTCATCCACCGCCTCCCCATCTCCTGGTCCCCTTGTTAACCCCTGGCAACCAGTAATCTGGCTTTCATTCCTACAACTTGTTATTTCAAGAATGCTATATAGATGGAATAATACTGTATTTAATCTTTTGTGAGTGGATTTTTTTTCATGGAGCATCTTCTTGGAGATTCATCCAGATTGTTGCATGTATCAATATTTTGTTCCCTTTTGTTGCTAAGTCATATGTGAGTTTGTTGAACCACTTACCTACTGAAGACATCTGAATTGTTTCCATTTGGGGGCTATTAATAATAAAGTTTCTATAGACATTTGTGTATAGGTTCTTGTATGTATATAAGTGTTCAGTCCTCTGTGATAAATACCTAGGAGTGCAATTGCTGGGTCATATGGCAGCTGCATGCTTAATTTAAGAAAGTACTAAACTGACTTCCAGAGTGGCTGTACCATTCTGCATGCGCACCAGTAATGTATAAGAGAGCCACTCTCTCTACATCCTTGCCAGTATTTGGTGTTGTAACTATAGTTTATTTTAGCCATTTTAATATGTATATAGTGATTTCCGGTTGTTTTAATTTGCACTTCTAGCTGGGACTACTTACTCTCTTCCTGTCGTCAGAAAAGAGGGCTGTTTTGTGTGGGCTTTTGATTTCCAGCCAGAAAGCAGCATGTCTGAGTTCAGTACAACTTCTGCCTTCAAATCAGCCCTTGTGTATATGAGACATCTGAAGTGTGTAACTGTTATTCTGTTTTATTTCGAGGTAAGACTATCACAAAAAAGACAGTCTCCACAATCAGTTTCTATGTGTTATTAACACGCCTTGAGGAGTTAAGTCTTAGTCATTTTTGTACCCTCAAATCCTAGCAGTATGTTACATATTTGGTGAATGAATTAATTGATCTAGTAAGAATAAGAATATAGTGTTAGGACTTTACGTTTAAATATTAATAAACCTAATATCTGCCTAGCATGTCAGAGGTCACCATGGGCTTCAATTTAGATGACTTAAGCTGGCATTTATAGAAAACCTGAGAGGTGTGTATTCCTAACTCTAGTGTCAGGAAAACTAGTTCTTTCATTTATGTGCACAGTGATCTCAAATAAGCCAAAGCCTAGTACCTCACTGTTCTTAACTGTCTAAATGTTTAAAAATACACCCTTAGCCCTAATTTCAGCTGTAAATTGGAAATAACTGTAGTACTTATATCATAGGATTAAGTTCAGGGTCACCTTACCCTTATAGTGCTAGCCATATGGAAAACATTTATAAATATTAGCTAAAGAGAAATAATAAAATGAAATATGAATACTAATATTAAATGAATATTATTAATAAGAATGAATTCTAACATGATAGTGCATTTGAAGAAACAGCAAATATTACTTTATTTTCACTTTAGTCCTTGTCGTTAAAATCATCTGTAAGCATACCGATTTCCTAGGAATAAATAAACTATGAGCTTAGAAAACATGGGTTTTGTATGAAAGAAATGGACAATAATAGGATCAAAGTGGGATTTGTGGGACAATCACAGGAGGTCCTAAGTGGTTTGTGGGCAGTATAAGGCACACTGTTGCCTGGAGAAGGACTATACCTCATTCATATATATACGAGAAAAGCTTAAAGTGTAGGGCTTGTGGTAGCAACCTGAGGCATTATTTCTTGATTGAACTTAACTGACTGTCAAAGGCAAGAAGTGCCAAGTCAGAAGTACAGTTTTAGAGTAGAAGAACGAGGCTGCCTAAACAAAACATACCTGCTTAGTAACCTCACAGGAGTCTGATGGGGACCATATCTTTGGATCACTGGATACCATGGGCATCAAACAAAACTCACAAAAACAAAGTAAAATTAAGGGCAGAGGTGAAGCTCAAGTGGTTTACTGACAAGATAACTGTATACTGTTAATAACTTTTCTGTCTGCAAGGAATTGTATGGGTATTTTTCTTTGATTTTCAGTCAAACACTGCCCTCTAGTGGCAATGCTACTCTTTAGCATTGAAATAATAGTGAACATGGGAGGTAACGGGATTTCACCTCCCACTCCATTCCCAATCCTCACAAAATCCCACACAATTTATTTTAATTTTCCCTTTGGCAGAAAATGTATGTAGATTTTGTATATATATGTGATTTTCACATTTTATGCATTTGTATTTGACTATCAGGCATAAGGTATTTCATTCCATTTCTATAATATCTGGGAAAAACATTGAGAATGAAGTCTGACATATATTAGAAAGTATAAATAAAGATTTCTACTAATTTCCTAGTATTTTAATATCAAATATACTTTTTATTTAAAAATGTTTAATTTGGCTCATCTAAGGAGATTTATATAGCTTAATTATTCTACCTCCCAATACATACTTAGTCAAAATTAAAAAAAATAGATATATTACTTTTTTCATTTAATCATCATTTTAAAAATTTCACCATTTAATATCCAGAGAAGAAAAATGAGTCTTAAATTTTTCTGTGACTTTATCCAGAGTGAGAAGGAAAAAGAGACTTTTCCCTTAGCAAGGATATGAGATCCTTATGCAGTTCCCAAAACAGACCTTGAGTTGATGTAAGAGTCCAGGTTTCCTGTTGGTGGAAGAAGCTCTTGAGAAAACTTAGCGCTTGCCTCACCCATGAGAGAGACTCCCAACTAGCAAGTCATCTCCAGCAGGAGAGTTTTCTAATTCTGTCGTTAACCTCTAGCCACATATGAGAGTGTCATTGTTAACAGTATAATGAACCAATCTTATTTTTAAAATAACATTTTCATTGTTAGAGAACTGACACAGGCAAGATACCCCACATTTCTGAGAGTTAAACTATAACATATGATGGATCAAGTTAGATATCTAAAGAGAGAGAGAGAGAGAGAAGAGCACTAACACATAAGGAAGGATATTAACACTTTACAGAAAAGTAACTTCTCCTTTAAAAGCTCAAAGAAATTTGGCATTATTATATTACAAATGTTTATACTAATAAGAGGCCCATTAAAATGAAATGAATTAAAACACACAAACAAATAAACGAGGATAGGGTAGATGAGGAGCTGGTGGTGATGGTCATGGTAGTATTTTCTCAAAGTGTTTCCTAGTATTTTCCAAGAGTAAGAATACATTGAAACGCTGGTGCAAATATCCAGTCTCATTATATATTTAATGATATATTTCTCCAATACATGTAGAGACATCAGACCATCAGACCTTAAGGTAACTGAGCATTAACATTACATTTGTTAGGCCAAATCTATTAGGCTAGTTTCTGGCTTATCAAATAATCTAATTATTCGCGTTTTCATAGTTTTTCTTAAATAAGAAACTGAAAATGGCTCTTCTTTTTTTTGTTTTAATAAATTTATTTATTTATTTATTGGCTGCATTGGGTCTTCATTTCTGTGCGAGGGGTTTCTCTAGTTGCGGCGAGCGGGGGCCACTCTTCATCACGGTGCGCGGGCCTCTCACTGTCATGGCCTCTCTTGTTGTGGAGCACAGGCTCCAGACGCACAGGCTCAGTAGTTGTGGCATGCAGCCTCAGTAGTTGTGGCACGCAGGCTCAGTAGTTGTGGCTCACGGGCCCAATTGCTCCGCGGCATGTGGGATCTTCCCAGATCAGGGCTCGAACCCATGTCCCCTGCATTGGCAGGCAGACTCTCAACCACTGTGCCATCAGGGAAGCCTGAAAATGGCTCTTCTGATATGAATATCTGAATCACTTGACAGTCATATTTTTTCCTACTCA
This sequence comes from Orcinus orca, assembly GCF_937001465.1. Classification (NCBI taxonomy): domain Eukaryota; kingdom Metazoa; phylum Chordata; class Mammalia; order Artiodactyla; family Delphinidae; genus Orcinus; species Orcinus orca. The sequence continues at coordinate 119,541,009 of NC_064562.1, forward strand.
TTCATAAATTCAGATTTTGTTAAATGTATGTCTCTTTTACGTTTAACTAGGCTCATTCAGCATTCCTGAGGTGATCAAGCCAATATACCTGTCCTCCCCAAACATAGACCAAGGAAACTTTATTTATATAACACACTCTATGAAATTAGTTCGCAGGCAGTTAGCAATCTCTTTGGTGATGACAGCTGGTATTCGCTGGGCACCACTTCCACCATCGCTCCTTCCCTCCCCTCCAAAAATCTGTTTAATTACTAAAAGCTTAGTGTCTACAACTTGTATTTATTTCCACTCTACAATTTAGAGCAAAATTAGATAAGTGCATTTGGTTTTAGTTAAGGGAAAGTCTACTCAGGGGTTTAAAGAATTAGATACAATGAAGAGATGAATCTGAATGCTAAATAAAATAAGACCCCAGGGCTTCCCTGGTGGCGCAGTGGCTGGGAGTCCGCCTACCGATGCAGGGGACGCAGGTTCGTGCCCCGGTCCGGGAAGATCCCACATGCCGCGGGGCAGCTGGGCCCGTGAGCCATGGCCGCTGGGCCTGCGCGTCCGGAGCCTGTGCTCCGCAACGGGAGAGGCCGCAGCAGTGAGAGGCCCGCGTACTGCAAAAATAATAATAATAATAATAATAAGACCCCAAAGAAGAAATCAATGAGCTTATAAGAAATGCACTTACTTCTCCTGCGCCTCTTCCTTTGTATTTAATTGACTGGGGAGTATATGCCATTCGTTATAAGGGCAACTTTGTTGTAAAGAGCTATTTTGTCTCTTTACAGGAAGAGAGAACCAGTTGAGAGGGAGGTGCCCTTGGCAAATGATGTACCCGGGTCAGTAAAAAAGTTTCGCTGTGAATCTTAATGTTCCAAAATATTTCATAAAACCTCGCAAAGTAGCATCTAGTGAATCATTCAGTTTAGAAATTGATTAACTCCGTGGTCAAGGAAAATCTGAGTCCTTAACTCTGTCAGAATGTGACGTTACTGAAGTGTTCAAGCTGAGACACTGATATCTATAAACTTGAAGAAAACACCAGTCCTTCCAAGAATAGAACCATCTTAGGTTCCCATATCGAATTGAGTCTAATACATCATTTTGTTGTATAAAATTCAGCACATTATATAAAGATGGTGAAGAAGATGATACAGCTTTCATAGAAAATGTGCACTTTATTAGCAAGCCTTTTAAAGTCAAGATTGTAAGATAATATTTTCAAACTTGAAAATTTATTTTAAGGAGTATTTACCAAATTGATTTTAAAATACATATAAAATTACATATTTTAAAATTTTCATTCTGAAATCCAATAATGTTTGTGAATAATAATATTGTAAAATGAAAAATGTTGCCCACCATCCAGTTCTACAAGAATCAAGTCATTAGCCATTGCAGTCACTGACCTACAATACACTCTGAAAGGAATTCAGGGCAAAAATCAGGATGAGGCCCTTTGTGCTGTGGGAAAAGAGGCAAAACAACCCCTTAATTAGTTAGAAATATTTCAGGAGAAGTATTTTACTAACTTGGATTCTTGCATCTTCTTCTGCTTAGAAAGCTTTAAAATCATTAACTGGTGTATCTGTTTCTCGTGACTGTCAGTACCCTTCCACAAAGATGTGTACTTCCGTGCATGTACCCCTTCACCAAAATCATATATGTCCTGACTTCCATCCACCTCTTGGGAGCAGTTCCTCATGGCTATCTGAGAGGTTGTCTCCAGGGCTATAGTCCTCAGTAAGTCCCCAAATAAGACTAAAACTCACAGCTCTCACCTTGTGCATTTTTATTACAGTCGACAATGTTGATTCAAGAAAATACAAGAAAACTTGTGGTTTCTTTAGTTTAATTAATATCTGAATGATGTATATTCATTATATATGAGATATTCTGGAATTTCTCATGGAATTATCCCAGAGAAATGAAAATCTACTGAAAATAATGTGTTCCCATAGACTGTAAGAGACTGTGAAAGTGAAAGGGAAAAAGGTGGGGCTGACACCGGGAGAGAGACACAGAGACACTCTCTCATCATTCACCAAGAACAGTCCAGAGAATCCAGAGAAAAAAGAGGCAAAATAAAGAGTGTTGTTCTGAGATGTTTTTATTATCATAAATGGAGAATATGAAAGAAAATTGATGAGGAAAAGAGATTAAAAATAATTACGATTTAAAAGAATAATCGGTGTGGCTTCTTCACTGAGTGAGGATTTCAAAACCAGAAGGACAGACTCAGTTTAAGATTGGATTAGCACATTGGGAAGATTTAAAAGCTCGAAATTCTAAAATTGCACCTCAAATGGAAAAAGATACACAGAAATGAGTGAAGATTAAGAAAAGAGATACTAATCAAATGGTAATAGGAAGGAAATGAGCCATAAAGCCTGCAAATGCCTGTCTGCAAGTACCAGGTGGAGAGAAATGAGGCTGCTGTGATGCCCAGGGAGAGAACGATGACTTAGGACAATGTTACAAAAACAGAACAGGGTAAATTACAACTTACATTATTCAGCCAAATGTTAATATTGGTGGGTATATTTGTTATACCTGAAACATATAAAATATATGGGCAGGTGGAACTATACATCAAAACTTTAATATAAACAATCTAAGGCATTGCCTGAAGTATCAATAATCATGTTTCTAAGAAGACTATTAATATAAATTCCATGGCTGCCCTTAAGTCATGGACATTCTTTTTATTTCAGATGATAGGCAGATTTATAGCTCACTATTCAAAGATCAAAAAGCTTAATTACTATTTCTTTGACTTGTTTACCACATTCAGACATAAGATATAAAATAGATAAGGGTGAAATCGAAGAGGCATTTGTTGACAGTGACAACCCTAAAAATCCTAGTGGTTAAAAACAAGAAAACATGTAAACTTTCAAACATATGTCTTTAAAATATGCAGAAATGTTAATGTAAAGTAAATGCAGGTTGGAAAATTGACTTCACATTCTGTAATAGTCACCAAGAATAGTGTCCTTTTTTCTGAATCAGAGAAACAATTACCGAGTATCTCCTGAAGCTCTTTTCTCCTCTCAATGAGCTTTACACTTAAACTTTTTTTACTTTTCTGAACATGTGTGTATTAATATATGTTTCTGTATGTGTGCATGGTACTTTTATATATAACCCAAAGCTGGCTTTTATATTGAGCTTACAGAGCTAAGAGATGTGCAGAGCTTTTCTTGAGACTAGATTTGCATAATTATTCCCCCAGCCAGTGAAAATGGCAACCAAACTACCTAGATTTTATGGACCTAGATTTTTGGTAGCAGTCAAACTACCTATATTTTTATGGTTCAAATTCATTGTGAAGTTCCTGTAAAGGAAGTTTATTAAAATACATAACAGTGAGATTTAAAATATATATATATACATTTATAAGTTGTGTTTTCTTGCTGTGATTGTAGACGATGAAACCCTGGATGGAGGCTTAATTCATTTATAAAGTCTCAGCTCTCAGATTCCTAGAAGTATAAGTGGTCTGTCAGAGAGGGTGATTTTACAAAACGATCCTTTAAAAGAAATAAAATATTTTGTCATTTGTTCAACATCACAGTCATTACAGACCAAAATAATGTAGATGCCCCCTTTAAAATGGTATGTTTAACATTGCTTTGCAAATCATATCAGGATCAATTGTATATACAATTGTTAGTTGTGTAATCTCTCGTTCAACTAATAGTTTTTAAGTGTTATGTATGAGACAGGCCCTCTTCTAGGTGATGTTGCTCCAAAGGCAAAGAAGACATAGCTCTCACCGTGGGGAGTTCATCGTCTAGCAGAGACACACGTATAAATGATCATTGCAATCCCCTCCAGTGCATGCTGCAATAAAAGGATCTGAAGGATGCTATAGAGTATATGATTGAATGTGTTTTGTGTCGCATGAGGGGTGAGAATATGAGAGGGTATCACAGAAAAGGAATGTGTAAACTAAATGCAGAAAGGAGACATTGGGAGCTTATCAGAAAACCAAAGGATGGCGGAGGACTTAAGGGACAAAATGAGAAGCATATTCACTGTGGAGCTTGGCTATTGCATGAAAGGTATGAGAGACCCAGGTATATTTTGGATTACTCTTGCGGGATTCACCGATTTCAGAGGAGTGTGAGATAGCAGATTCATGTGGTAGTTAGATTACCAAGAACCTTACATACCATTTTAAAGAGTTAGGACCCATTAGATTTTGGGATGAGAACACAGTGTTTTAGGTATGTGAGTGTTAGGAGGAGATTCAAGGGTTTCAGCACAAGTGTGACAAGTCATAGTTAAATTTTAGAAATAACGTTCCAGCAACAATTTGGAGGATTGACTAGAAGGGATGAAAGGTAGGTAAGAAGACAAATTAGGAGACAGTTATGATAGTCTAAGTAGTTTGAACCAAGGCTCTAAGAGTGGAAGTCAATATAAGAAGGTAAAGTTAAGACATATTTAAGAAATAGAGTCTCTGGATCTTGGTGCTCGATTCAATTTAAAATCCTGGGCCTCGATTATTTCCATTCTCTCATTCTTCTAGTAAAAACAATTAAGAGACCCAGGATTTGAACGTTTAGACTGAGAAGATGAAGGTGCCCCAGCCAGGACAGAGAGAAAGAACATTTGCAGGGGATATTGGATATTTTGAGGCTGAGGTCCAGTTGGCAGCTTCACTTATAATCCAGTATTTGAGGAGAAGGAGTGCAGAGCAGATTAAGGCCTGCAAGACACTGACACTTTCTTCAGCTGGCTGTGTGGAAGCGGGAGGATCACGGACTTTCCGAGTTTTATTTTCAGTGTGTTTCTAGCTCCCTCACATACCCTCTTCCTGTTATCTCTACCTGATACCATCTAATTTAGTCTTTTCACATTTACCTTGTAAACTCTTCTCAAATTGACCCCTAATGTCTGGCCCTACTGCCACAGCACTTGCTTGGATTCTTAAAACATCTAGGTTTAACTTTTATGAAGATCTGATTACAGTAGTTTATCAGCACTAAGGTTTTATACTCCTGTTTGTGGCCCATAACTACCGCTCACGTGATCTTTTATACAAGTAACAGTAGCACTTGGGGCTTAGAAACCTTCCATGTCACACACCCCCCTCAGAGGCCTCGGACCAACCAAAAGCCCAACCTCAGTTTAGGTCTCTTTAGTCTTACACTTCACATTTGCTATCAGAATGCCTGGACTTCTCCTACTCCTATTTCATGTTTTCATGCCTGGGCCCCCGTTGTTTGTGCCGTCTCAAAAACCTCCCACACTTTGACTGACAAACTCCATCTCACTCTCAAGCTCATATGTTATAGCTTCCAAAGAGTAATGTCTTCATGGCTCCATTACATGTGGACAAAGCGCCACTGCTTTGAAACACACCCTCCACACACTTCTATCACAGGCTCAACTGTCCGCCTCCCTTGTTGGAGTTTAGCTCCTTCTTCTGCGGGGTCATGTCTTTTTCTTTTTTTTTTTTTTCCGGTACACGGGCCTCTCACTGTTGTGGCCTCTCCCGCTGCGGAGCACAGGCTCCGGACGCGCAGGCTCAGCGGCCATGGCTCACGGGCCCAGCCGCTCCGCGGCATGTGGGATCTTCCCGGACCGGGGCACAAACCCGTGTCCCCTGCATCGGCAGGCGGACTCTCAACCACTGCGCCATCAGGGAAGCCCTTGGGTCATGTCTTATAATACTAGAACCCCAGTAGCAGTAAATGTTTGCTGAACTGACTTCTTATAGACAGGAATATTGATGAGACAGGCTGGGCAGCAAAGAAGTAGAGACTGACAAAGGAGACAGAAGAATAAGTGAGAAATGCTTGAATTGCTAAAAACACGTCAACATGAGAATAATAATAACTGCCCCATATACTTCATGAAAATTAGAATGAGAAAATGGATGCATTTAACAAGTGCATAAAATACCTTGCATGAATAAGTCATTATTGTCACATTTGCTAACTGAGTGGCACTAACTGTTAACTCTCCTGGGCTTGAAAGTTAGTTCGACTCCCTACCTTGATTCGGAAGCTTTCTTCAGTTGGGCTTTCACTTAGCCAGAGGGCTAATGGCACAGGCAGGACGGGCAGGGCTTTGGAGTTCTGTCCTGGAGGAATCTGTGCCAATTCCTAGCACCTTTGCCACTGCGCAGAGCATTAACTTCATGAGCTTTAGTCCTAGTGGAGCAAAGCGATTTTAACTGGGTTACGTTGCATGTGAAAATGCACATAAATTGTATTTTGTATGTTTACCTATACACAAGGGCATATTTATTTAATAATGTCAGTGTCAGCATTTTATACTATTCTTCAGGGCAGCAAAGCCACAGGGTCATGGTCATGTAGCTGATGCTTATACTAGGTCAAAGGGACAAATGAAAATAAAGCATCTTCCAATTAAAAAGGGCAAGTTGCAAATTAAATTCATGATATTTCATTAGGTTAAAACCCTATCTTACAGTAGAAATATTGATTTTTTAATCCAGGTTTTCAATGATTTTCTCAAAATGGCTTTGTATTTTTGTTCATGAGGTTAAAGAGAGTTCATTCTAAAAGTTTCAATAAAGTTTAAAATTTGAATATTTTATAGTGTGATATTCTCCAAAAGCAAGTTAGTAATTACCTTGCAAAATGATATTGTGATAATGAGATTGTATCTCGACATAAGAGAATTAATCCTGTCTTTGAAAGTTTGTTACATTGAAATGTAAATAAAAATATGGACAAAGTAGCTTAGCAATATGTATATAAATGTAATTATACTCATAACCTTTAAATCAGCTATCCTATCTCTAGTGATTTACACTGAGGAAAATGGATCCAATGCTTAAAAATATTTATTGTTGTTGATTATATTTATTAATATTTTTATTATAGTAAAATATAGAAACAATTGAAATGTTCATCATTGGGGATAATCATTAGGTTAATTCACATAATGAAATACTGTCATTCACACCGATGAATCAGATCTGTATCTACTGTGATGAAAGATGTCTATAAATCTTACTATTGTGTGTTGGTATCCAGATCTCCTTTACCTGTGGTGCACCCATCCTCACAGTGGTCACTTGAAAACATAAGGAAGATTGTAATTGCAAGACAGTCCGGGATTACCCCTCATCTCCCAACTTATTCCATATTTCCAATAACATTGAGCTACATGTAGCAGATAGGAGAGCCTGCATTTATATTGGTACTTACATATATATCTTCAGATATACATGTATCTCCAGGTCTCCAGGTAGGATAAGGATGGCTTCTGTACCTCTGTCCTTTATTTATTTATTTATTGGTAGTCATTCTAGCTAAGGTTAAATAGAAATTCAGAGATTTATAGTATCTGATGAGGGTGGTGAGGGCCAACTCATGTAGTCATCATTTGCATGAGTAGATACACTAGAGAACTAGAGCTTGAAGAGGACATACCTGTATTCCGTATCTGGAATCTGTAAAAACAAAAAAACAAAATCATGGCATTTATTGTCTACCCAATTCTAGTGACTAGCACTAAGTACTGCCGAGAAAAGAGCTATGCCAGTTTTCATGATTGGAGATGGAGGCTGGGGTGGGTGTGGTAGCCTAGACTTTGAGTGACAAGTTTTGCTTCAGGATGTAGGTGACCGCGTGGTACAAAGACAAGGAGGAGAGAATTCTCCCCATTTCTGTGCAGTGATGAATGCCATTTTGTTTGGCACCTCACACACCTGCAACTTTGAGGACCACTTGGAAACAACACCTGGGCCAACGATCCACACTCTCACTCAGAACGCTGGTACCAGACGGTTGAAGCAGAAGAACATGAGATGAGTAACAGTAAAATTATTGAGACACACTAAATTTTCTGAAAGCATCTGAGAAAGGTCTAGATTTGTGGCAGAACACGAAGGAATGCAACAGAGGGATCTGACGTATTCCACTTTATATGACTCCGCTAGCGTAGGTACCAACATTGGGGAGCATCAGTTAATGTTTATCTGACTTCCTTACTTTATTGAAAATTATTTCATGCCTTTTTTTTTTTTAAGTCCCAGCACCATTCCAGCCTTGCAATACGAGGGTCACAGATATTCACTGAATTAGATCATGATCATTGGTGCATTGAAGGTCAAGATTGTTGTAACTCAGAAACTTTATGTTTGGATTTCTGTAAGGGTGGAAGATATGACGCTCCTGAGGTGGGGAAAATTGAAGGGTCGTTTTTCCTCCAAGGTTATTCATTGTCCTTTTTATTCTTTCTATTACCTTTCATTTCCTCTTCTTCCTTCATTCTGTTCTTTTTTTCTGGCTGTAAAATACTTCCCTGACCTAGACTTTCTACTTATTGCCTACTTTAACTTCCTTTTATTATAGAATGGAGACACATCTTTGACTAGATCATGAGGTGTTTGGTAAAATCAAAGACCTAGGAATTCAGAGGAGAGGTTGAGGTCATGACTTCAAATGTAAAAGCAAACTTTTGGTTTGTATAATCTTTGCCGAGGTTGGGTAACCTGTGCCAGTCAGGTTGGCCAGTAGGCAAAGGATGTTCTAAGACTTTCTTTCAGGGCAGCAGGATTTTTTGGTAGGTGTTTCCCAAACTGCAGAAGGTTATTCCAAAGGTTAATCAACGGATGTCCTAGTGCTGTTGTGGAATATCAGACCGCAAACTCCAAATTTTACTAAAATCTTCAGGAGAGAGGAAGCTGCTTGATAGTCAAAATCTTGGAGTCCCTCATACCTAATTTCTTAATGCTTACAATGTTTAGGTTTTCTTTCTGCATAGGTGCAACCAAAGGATCGCTTTGAGAACCTTAGTGTCAGCAACTGGAGAGGGGACCAGACACTCAAGTAGGTGAGAAAAGACTTTATGATACTTAGCACAGGAGGTGAGGGCACTCTGCAGATACTGCTGGCAAACTTCAAAAGAATATTTACAAAGGGCATTAATAGCATATATTTGAAAAAGATTAAAGTGTCTGTTGAGTTAGACATCACAGAGCTTTTAATGTGCCGCACCTTTAACTTTATTTCTCAAATTATGAAATGTGGTTCTGTTTTATCATGGAAGGGTTGATTTCTTTATCAGTACTCAAATAAGTTTATTAAATAAAGTTAAACTAGCTTTTTAACTGCAGGATCTCCTTGGGTCCTTAGTATTTTTGCTCCCTAAGAAAGGTCTAGAGTATACCAGGTTTATCAATTTTATTAAAACTTTGGATACTTTTAAGAGGAATTTCTACAAATATATCCTAGGACCAATGTTTTGTAGAACATGGTTAGGGAAATGTATATTTAGGGAGACTTTAATTATAACACTTTACAGTTGACCCTTGAACAATAGGAGTTTGAACTGGGTCAATCCATGATTCATTGAATTCATGGATGTGGAACAATTTATGTGGAGGGCCACCTATTTCACATGCGGATTTGCAGGTTTTCAACTGCGGGGAGGGTGGGCGCCCTTAACCGGCGGGTTGTTCAAGGGTCTAATGTATTTGAACCTATGAACATAATGTAATGAACCTATGGACATAAAGAAGATGTGGCAATGTATACAATGGAATATTACTCAGCCATAAAAAGAAATGAAATGGAGTTATTTATAGTGAGGTGGATGGACCTAGAGTCTGTCATACAGAGTTAAGTAGGTCAGAAAGAGAAAAAAAAATACCACATGCTAACGCATATATATATGGAATCTAAAAAAAAAAAAAGTAGTACTGATGATCCTGGTTGCAGGGCCGGAATAAAGATATAGACATAGAGAGTGGACTTGAGGACACGGGCGGGGAGGGGAAAGCTGGGGCGAAGTGAGAGTAGCATCGATATATATACACTACCAAATGAAAGATAGCTAGTGGGAAGCTGCTGCATAGCACAGGGAGATCAGCTCGGTGGTTTGTGACCACCTAGAGGGGTGGGATAGGGAGTGTGGGAGGGAGACTCAAGAGGGAGGGGATATGGGGATATATGTATGCATATGGCTGATTCACTTTGTTATACAGCAGAAACTAACACAGTATTGTGAAACAATTATACTCCAATAAAGAACTATTTAAAAAAGAAAAAGAAAGCGATGGATGTGAAAAAAAATGAACCTATGAACATATGCTGATGGAAATAATTTTCCAGACTTTTATAAATCATTGATATATGGAATCTGTGTTGCGGGTAGATATCAGTGAGGTTGGCAAAGAAGTTGTGGATTGTTTGTTTCTCCCTTAACAAGTGCAAGTCAAAAGGTCCCTGGTCATCATAGCCATTTAGGGACTCAGACTGCGGGAGCTGCTATCGCCTGAATTATAGCTGGTAACTATGTCAGAAGGAAGCGAGGTAGCTCTGGAAGGTGCCAACTTGATAATTCAATGTTGAGGCCAGAAGTACCAGCATCCCTTCCACTTTCAATTCATAGATCAGAATTAGATTTAGAACTCCACTCAACTGCTAGAAGTCAGGAAGTGCAATCATTTTATTGTGCCTGGGGAATAAATAGGAATATTTGTTAGGTCAGAACTAATGATACCACAGTCAGTGGTAGTTAGTTCTAATGAAACGTAAAGGACCTAAATAGTGAAAAAAACCTTGAAATAGAAGAACAAGTCTGGAGAATTCACGCTATCAATATTGGATATTTAGCATAAGGCTATAATAATCAAGCCAGTATAGTACTGGCCTAAGGATAGGTATATCGTTCAATGAAACAAAAAAGAGAGGCCAGAAATAAATATACATCTAAAAGGACAATTGATTGGTAACACAGATATTCTAGAAATTCAATGGGGTTTTGAAAGTCTTTGCAACAAACAGTGCTAAAGTAACTGTATAAATAAATAGAAAAAATATTAACCTCATAATCTCCTACTATATACAAAATCAAATCAAGATATGTCCTAAACTTACATGTAAGAGTTAGAACAGTAATGCTTAATATCTTGGAGACCATGGGAGTAGGCAAGGATTTTGCAATTAATACATAAAAAGGCATAGACCATAAAAAAAGGATAAACTGGAATTTAGAACTAAAATCAGAACTAACACTAAAAACTTTTACTCATTAAAGACGCTCTTAAGAAATGTAAAAGGGAGAAAATATTTCCAATTACTACATATGACAAATTCCTTGTATACAGAATATGTATAGAACTTCCACAAATCTATAATACAAAGGTAAACAATTCCATTAAAAAAGGGGAAAGGCTTGAGCTGACACTTTAATGAAGCTAATGAGTGGCTAAAAAGAATGTGAAACAATGCTGAACATTATTAATCATAAGGGAAATGCAAATTAATACCACAATGGCATGTATTTTCATACGTTTAAGAATGACTAAAATGAAAAAGACTGACAAAACCAAGGATTTGGAGCACCTAGAACTCATACATTGATAATGGGGGTGTAAAGTGGTACCACCTATTTGGAAAACTGTTCTGCAGTTATTACAAAGTTAGACATCTATTTATGATACAATGACTCTACTCCCAGGTACTTATTCAAGAAAAAAAAAAAAAAAGAAAGCATCTGCCCACAAAATGACTTGTGCAAGATCATTTACAGCAGCTTATTCATAATCCCTAAGCCAGGGAGAATCCAAATGACAATAAACAGGTGAATGGAGAATGTATAAAACATATTCATGAATAGAACACTACTGAACAATACAATAAATGAACTACTGACATATGCAAACATCATGGATGAGTCTTAAATCATTATGCTGAGCAAAAAGATACCCAGATACCTAAAATAGAAACCATATACTTTATGCCTCCATTTAAATGACATTCTGGAATAAGTAAAACTAATCTATTATGAAATAATATTTTTCAAAGTGCTGCTTCAGAAGATGTAAATTGTTAGGGAGAAGGTAGAGAGGAACTTTCCGGGGTAACGGATATGTTCTATGCCTTGATTAGGAAGATGATTACAAAGGCATGTATGTTTATCAAAACGCAAAGCTCATAGAATTATACACTTAAGAACTGTAAATTTTACATCAATTAAAACTCAAAACAGGGCTTCCCTGGTGGCGCAGTGGTTGAGAGTCTGCCTGCCAATGCAGGGGACACGGGTTCGTGCCCCGGTCCGGGAGGATCCCACATGCCGTGGAGCGGCTGGGCCCGTGAGCCATGGCCGCTGAGCCCGCGCATCCGGAGCCTGTGCTCCGCAACGGGAGAGGCCACAACAGTGAGAGGCCCGCGTACAGCAAAAAAAAACCCCCAAAAAAACCAAAACAAAAAAACTCAAAACACACATATGTGTACACACAGTGTGATACTACTACACTCACCTGAGTAGCTAAAATACAAAATCAGACAGTATTTAGTACTGGTGCTGATGTGGAGTAATTGGAGCTCACTGATGTTTGGGATGTTATTTGCTACAACTGCTTTGGATAACTTCTTTACACTACTTATTGGACCTGAATATTTGCATACTTAATGATTAAAATTATATTAATATGTATAACACAACATAAAGCCTCCATATTAACCTAAAGATATGAGTAAGAATGTCCCTAGTGGCACTGTTCATGTATCTAAAAACCGGGAAAAATCTAATTTCCATAGAAAAGGGAATGGATAAAAAAAATTGTACGTATATGTGTATAAGACAATTTTATACTGTAACGAGAATGAACAAACCATAAATATATGCAAATAAATGGAGGCACCTTACAACACAATGTTGACTGAAAGAAGCTAAACCAAAAAGAATTCATACTATTTAACTCCACTTTTATTAAATTCAAAAACAAGCAAAACCAGTTCATGGTGTTAGAAGTCAAATTAGTGTTATTTTGGATGATACAGTGAATAGATGAGCTATGAGAAGGGTTACATTTGTTAGTATTATTCTATTTCTTGACCTGTGTGTTAATTTTGTGTTAATAATTCATTGAGTTACATTTTTATTTGTTATGCACTTTTATATATGTATTTTATTGTTCAAAAAGTTTACTTTAAAAACCCTCATATGCTAACAGTTTCCAAAGTGTCCTTTTTTTTCCTTCTCCTGCTATTTGTAGAACATGACCCAAACTCCTGCATTTGACTCCAGAAGCATGTGAAGTTATTAACACACAAGATATGAAGGAAGTAAAAATATTGCTCATATAGATTATGGCACAATCATCTGAAGCTTTGATGGCCATTTCTTCTACAAGCGTATTGAAATAATGGATATATTACCAAAAGAGTAAAACAGAACATCACAGCTAGGCTCATATCTAAGATACGAACATCTCTGTGAACCTAAACTAAATAGAAACAGAATTATATGTGGGTCCTGAAGCTACAGACCTGCTGATATCGGTGTCCAGAAGCAGATAATGAACTGCCACAGTTTAGCTATTGTGGGTTAAAATGAACCAATTTTCTCTGTGTGGTTTTGGGAAATAGGGCCATGTTTAATGTTTTAATTCAAAGGCTTGGTTGCAGCTTTCTCCATACATGCAAAGAATCTCAAAGAATAGATTTGACCACTAGGAAGGGCTCTACCTTTATCAAAAGCTGCGACCCTAGAGAGATACCAGGATAAGGGGGAAAAGAGTCAATCACCTACTGGTTCTATAATTAGATCTGCCATATCCCCGTGGGACAGTAATACCCAAGTATAATTATTAGAGCTGTTTCTGACTCAGGAAACTAGAGACCTGGAAAGAGATAATCACAAAACATTTGGACAGTTAAAGTTGATCATTAAGGGAGGGAGTGACAAAAAACTATCTTTTGCTCAAAATGAGCCTGCAATACACATTTCCACACAAAAAATAAAGCCCTGCTGTTTAAGACAGCCAATAAAATGAACACTCTGAATAATTATTTATTCCATATACAATTTATTTTATGCAAACTATCTTGAAGATATTGAGTGTTTTGAGATATTAAATGTTTGAGATATTAAATGTTTAAGATATTAAACATTTGAGAATGTTTAGCAATATAAAGGTAAAATTTCTTTAAAAAAGTGTTATGAAACAAAATCAGGCATAAGTGGGGAAAGGTCAGGTATCTATTAAAATAATTAGGAATCTTAGATATAGAAATATAGTCACTTAAATGGAAAGTAAGTGAATATACTCTATAGTAAATGAAGTCAGAGGGCAGATTACTGCACTAAGAGTATACAATAGAGTGAGGTACAAACTATTGGATGTAAGATAGGCCCAAGGATCTATTGTACAACATGGGGAACACAGGCAATAATTGTGTAATAACTGTAAGTGGACAGTAACTTTTAATAATTGTGTAAAAATAAAAATTAAAAAGGTATACAATGGAGAAATTCACACAGAATACTGCATAGAGAATGAAAAGAAGTGTAATTAAGAGACCTGGGTAGATTGAAAGATTCCAAAATCCATTCAAATTGTTGGCAAAAGAAGAGAATGCACTAACTATATTTGAGATAATTTTCCAGATTTGAAGATAGTAATTACTTTTTAGATTGAAAATGTGCCCTGAATACAAAGTCAGTTTAATTAACAAAATACAAATGAATGTTCACTTAGTGTAGTGAAACGTTCTATCATCAAAGATAAAGAAACTATTTTACTATCTATAAAAAATAAGATTGCTTTACAATAGAAATATATGTGACTGATAGAAAGCGACTTCTCATTAATAATAATAGAGGCCAGCAAACAATGCCACAATATTTTAAAATTCAAAGGCAGGGTGGGAGTGAGGCTGTCAAAAAATAATTTTGTAGCCAGCCTCAGTAATTTTAGGAGTGAAATCAAAATAAAGACATTCTCAAATATGTAAAGACATTTATAACACAGAGACCTTCACTAAAAACTATTAAAGGAGAAAAAATTGAATATAGAGATATGCAATTGGAGTACAAAAATATAAGGTATACAGAAATTGACAAAATATTTTGGTAAATAGAATTAAATATTGAATAAACCAATATTAACATTTTAATGGATTCTTTTTAAAAAGTTAAAATTAAAATAAAATAGGGGAAGAGGGCATACTTAAAAGTATTGCTTTCATTTACTATTGTACTTAAAATTATAAACAAAGCAATAGTACAAGAAGAGGTGATTCATATAGAGAAACTGGAAAAAAATGAGAGAAGTTTCTTTTTAATAACAGAAATATTATTGTCTATACCAAAAATGTAAGAGAAGATAGAAACTTCAAATCAATGAAATTGTCTGACATACAAAATCAAGAGCATTCTAGATCATCAATAAAAACAATCTAGTGAATGTAATAAAAGTAGATAATTTTACTCACAGTAGAAGTCAACATTATAATGTACTTAGAAATAAAAATGAAACAAACTGATTTATAAACAAAATGACACAGAAAATATATTAGGTCCATTGGTGTATTATATTAGTGACTCCAATGCTTTGCACCTCCCTGTTCTTTGCCAGGTGGCTTTGTGTTTCCCTCCCTTAAAGGAATAGTGTCCACTTTCACACCCTTTTGATTCTCAGCTTAGCCACTAAGACTTGCTTTGGTCAATAGGATGAGGCAGAAATGACAGTATGCTGGTTCTAAACTTATGTTTCGAGAGGATTTGCATGTTTCTGGTTCTCTTTTGAATGTCTGCTTTTATCATTGGAAGAACATGATTAGGCTAGCTTGCTGGTTCCCAGAATGAGGATAAAGTACATGTCAAGCAGATGCTCCAGCTAAGCAGAACCCCAGGTGTGCATTATATAAATATACATCAATTTGTTTATCCTTTCACTGGTTGATAGACATTTGGGTATGTTCATTCCCTACGCCCCACCCTGGGGCAGTGTTTTTCACTATTAGGACTATAGGTTCTTGTGTACAAGTTTTCATGTGGATATATTTTCCAAAGTATCTCATTTGGGTTTTAATTATCATTTTCCTCATGGCTTAGGGTGTTGAGCACATTTTGCATATTGTTTTTGTGAAGTGTGTATGAACATTTTGCTTATTTTTACTGGGTTGCTTGGCTTCTCTTTAGATAGTTGTAAGCTTTCTTTAAGCCTGTGTAAGATACACAGATTCTGAATATTTTCTTACAGTCTTTCATTTGTCTTTAAATTGTCTTAATGGTTTCTTTCAAAGAGTAAGAAATATTAGTTTTCATGAAATATCCAAATCAGTTTCTTTTATAGTTTCTGCTTTTTTGTGTACTTCTGAGGAAGTTTGGCTTCTCCACAGGTCATGATTTTATTGTATATTTTCGTCTAGAAAGTTTATAATTTTACCTGCTACCTTTAGATCCAAACATGTTCTGCTTGGATTGTCTCTTCCTGTGCCTCCTCTCAAAGTTGCTTCCAGACAAAGAGCTGGAGCTACTGTAGGGCTCATGTTATTTGTTTCACTTTTCTCAGGGATCACAGATCTGTGCTGGTTGTTGTCTAAGGTCTATAAACACATTCGTCAAATATTCTAACATTTTCAAGAGAGTGTAAGCCTGGATCTTATTACTCCATCATGGTTCGAAGTGGAAGTCTACATATATTTTTCAATGTATCTTTCTCACTTGCCTCTGCTTAATAATTATGTAGTTCTTTTAATACTCCTTTTCCCCATTGTGAAATATCATCATAAGAATGTTTATTCTTCTCAAATAATAACACAGATAGTCCAATAAATTGTGTTCTTATTAGTTTTTTATGGCATTCAATGATACAACAAATAATAATAAAATCAGTGTTCCTTTGGGACATATTTATGAATTATTAAGAATATTTGTTGACACCCCATGGAGCAAAGTAGGTCTGTAAGTCCTTCTATAACTTAATCTCATCTAATTTTTTTTTTCTCAATACACTGTGTGTAATCAGTTGCCACTAGGATTTCTCACTGACTCTATTCCCCTAATAATAACATTAACTCAAATTATTTCTGTCTTTGGATGAAATCATAGCACTTTACATTTGTATTCAACTCTAAATCATCCATCCAGGTGGCATACCATTTTAACTGTCTTTACATATGGTATTTAAATTAAACCTCACCAAAAAAAAATAAATAAATAAATCCTATAAGGTACATAATAGTGACTACCGTGCAAATGAAGACAAGAATTTTAGAGGTTAAGTGACTTGCTCAAGTTCACAGAGTTTTTCAGTAACTGATGTAGAATTTATACAAAGGATTCTAATTCCAAATCTTTACTCGTAACAATTTAAAAGGGGGCTTTTATGTAAAACAGATCTAATTTAAAATGCCTCCTCTGCCACTCAGTAGACATATGACCCTGAACAAAATAATGTATTTAAGCCACAGTTTGCACTTCTGCAATAAAGGCAATAATATTATTAGCCTTGCAGGGTTATTTTAAGGATTAAATAAAGTAACTTTAATGGGAGTGTCTAGTAATTTTTCTGGCACACTACAGGCAGCTGATAAAAATACCATTGTGCTGGAAATCTATTTGTTTCTCAAGTCTACTTTTTCCTCTTTTGCTCTTAACTCTGGAAGCCTGATGTCTCTTAAAGAACCAAAACTAAAATCAAACTGAACAAACAAACAAAAAAACAAACCCCAGTTCTTGAGTTAGGGATGTCGTAAATCTTTAAGAGATTAGAGAGAGACAGGCAAGTGAGCCTGGATATTTATTCCATTCCCTTGTTTCTTTTAGTGGAGCTATCACTATCCTTCAAAGTAGGTTCTTACAGACTTTCTCCTCTGTTCCAGGAACCTCTTAGCAATTTCTTGTTTCGCTGGGTTCCTGCACTATCCCCATGGGTTTCCATTCATATTATTCACTCATTTGTAATTAGCCCCTTTATAAATAAACCTCTTGGAGTTGTTCTGATTTGGGGGCTCCACCTGTTTCCTATTGGGCTCAAAACTGACATGTTTCTTTTCTATTTATTATACTACATTTCTTTCATGTATCAAAGTTTTGAATAAACTTATATCATGACAATTAATTTAGTATTCAGATTCCTTACTTGTAAAATTAGGAGTGATTAAAGTTCTAGTTACAAGAATTATAATGAGGACCAAAAGATAATGCGTGTGAAATAATGTTTTCCTATTAAAAAATTAGAGTAATTTTATCTTTTAGTAAGTCTAACACACCGTCTTATTAATGATTTATAATTTTGCATACTTATATGTGTGTGCAGCTTACACACGCCTATATGTATATACACCCATGTATTTATACATACACATATGTATGTGTATACCTATCTAATTATTGAAAGAAAGACAGAGAGATTGAGAGAGAGAGAGAAAGAAAATTCCTTGGAGACTGTCCTAAAAACTATCTTTAGTCAAATTGTTTAGTGAGGTTAGTTAACTTTGGAAATTAGTCATGGCTTTTCTTTTATTCTTAATAAGATAAGAAAAACAAAAGCAAGGAAAACATACCATTCCTATATCCTCATTTCAATATGAAATCATGGAAAAGGCTGGTGATTTATTTTTAAAAAATAAATTAGCTTAACATCTTCAGCTACCACTAAAGTAATACAAATTAATTGTACATTTTTTGGTTTTTATTTGATGTTATAAAATATTGTCAGCTTATCCTTTGTCGTTAAAATATGCTAGAGAAATCTATTATTATGACACATTAGAAGTGAGTCCCTTGTTTTCATTTTTTGATGAAACATTCAATCAATTGTCATTTGTTTAAAGTTTGCTGTCATTTGTAGGAGATGCGCGCCCTCTTCTGGTCCTTCTAATAAAACCATTGCTCAAATCATGTTACATCCAGCTGATTCATTTTCCCTTTATATTCTAATAAGTTTCCTTTTGCAGTCAGACGTATTTAATGAAATTTTGTGCATTTTGCTCTGTTTTATTTTTTGCCACAGCAACATAAGAGATGGCCACTACTTCTAAACAATTTCCATTTCTTGTTCTTAATCTTATTAATCTCTCTCTAAGGCACAGTATAAAAGGTTGTCTCTAATATTTTTATTCCTTGCCTTAGTAAAACATGTTTCAATTATCGGATTCTGAGCAAGAATCTAATATTTTCTTTCAACTAGTTTGAAAGGAAAGAAAAGAATGAAGGATGGCAAAGAAGGGATGGTTGTTAAATTTAGCAACTCAGGGTAGTTTTATATATAGTAGGAGGATATGTATATATATATATATTAATGATATAATAGGAGGATACTAAGAACATGCCTTCTCTCCATCTCTGTCTCTCTGTCTGTCTGTTTCTCTCTCTCTGTCACACACAAACATACACCCCGATCAGATGCCTAAAATACTTAATTATTTTTGACCACTGATTTGTTCACCTATTTAGCTCTGAACGGTTTGTGTCCGTGATATACCTGAGCACACATTCCTCCATTGGCACTTAAAGAAAAATGAGAAAAACACAAACAAAGAGCAAACAAAGAAAAATATAGGCTGAGACAATAATATTTTAAAAAATAAGGAAACATTTTACTTCTCTTGTCACTTTTAGAATAGCCTTTGGAGTTGATCAACAGTCAAGAATCACAGCCAGTTTTGACATGATCGGAATGTGCTGTCAAAACATTGCCAAGTAGGAGTCAGGAACTACAACTTCAGCCAGATATCTTTTGAACACATGCATTCCACATGGGAGGCTCACTTTATTTTAATGTTTAATCAGCAGGTCAAGCCAGAAAACAAATGGAATTTCCACCTTGTGCTCTTGGAACCTAGAATTTAGATTGTTAAATCAGTAGTGTCTCTTTCTATGCAAGTAAAATTATCTTTCAATTCAGCATAGAAAACATTGTCGCACTAATTCTGCCCAACAGAATTATCACCTACAACAGTCAAGAGCATCAGATTTTTGTCCATTTCTACTTTTCTTGTCGCTCATGTAAACAAAATACTAGTGCTAGCAGAACCTATACAGGCAAGAGGGAAGAGAGGGATTTATCTGCTACCAAATTTTAGGCAATTCTAGGTTAAAAATTCCATTTTTAATTGAAAAATAAAAACTACAATTTCGGTATTTTTCCCTCACCAGTATTCTTAGATATCTGGGTAGAGCCAATACTGATGAAATCATTAAATACTGATTGATTCTTTCAGACTAAAGCATTGAGATATTCACCTTGATAACTCAGATCTAAAGGGAGGGATTTTCAGAAACAGAACTGGGATTATTTACCTTGTTTGAGTTCCACTACAAACCAAGATTGTAAATGGGTCTTGTTTCCTTCATTTTATTTAGGAGAAAAGCATTGCTGAAAGTCACTGCATATGAAATGAGAATGAACCTTCAATATTTTAATGAATCATTTAAGATAAAACGTCCTGAATTGCTTAGACTTTTTAAAAAATTGGCTATGAAAATCAGAAATAAGAGCAGCGATAGATGGCACTAGAAGATCATAAGTCTCAGAGGCAGATCCGTGATTTTCATTTTGTCCTTCGATCCCCATAATACACGTGACCGGAGGACTGTCAGGGAGTTGGGGGGCAGAGGGGGCAAAGGGTGATGGCGGGAGAATCACAGCTGCCTTGGTAGGGATACTAATTCCTTTGCTCACTTTTCCCGGAAGGAATCCTGGAATGTGTTGGAGAGGCGGGGAGCAAATGGCCAATTACTACAGAGATTCTGCTCAAGGCACAACATTAACTGTCCCATTTCATTCCAAGCAAAAATATTGTAGGTAAAGGAAGTTCTCCCTTGACTTTTATCAGGGTTTCTGCTGTTTCATTAGCGGCTGCTGCTAATTGAGGTCTTGCTGTTTAGAGAAAGCTCGATAAATGTGTTTGCCATGAAAATATTTATTACCTTTTTTCATAGGCAAATCACCCATAATCACTTAAAATACACATTTTTCTATTTTTTCTCAACAAAGCTGACACAAAGACATTAAAGCATTTTTTTCTTTCTTTCTTTAAACCTGAAATAGAGTCTAGTCTACAGAAGCGGATTTATTTTATTGATTTTTATTTTGTAAACCCTTCAAGGCTGAGCCCTGCCTGCACAAAACTTGCCTTGCCCAGCTTGAGGAGCCCACGGCCATGACTCATCTGTAACAGTTGCAGCTTTTGAAGCACATTCCAGCCCTGCTTTTTCCCACAGCTCTCCTAATCCCCTTCACATGAGCCAGCCTTTAAATCCAACAGAGATGGTTCTGACATTTTTTTCAAGGCTATAAAAACGACTTCTAGGTCCAGGAGTGGGGAATGATAAGTGGATGTTTGGAGAAAAATCAGTGGTTATTGTTTCTCCTTCTAGCTAGCTAGCTACTAAGAAGGATATATTTTTTTAATTTCAGCATTTTTAATGTTTAAATGTTCTTTAATGTTTAAAATTATTTTTAATGTTTAAAAATCATCAGTGTCTAAAGATAAATTTTTATTACATCTGGAATCAGAGAATTTTTTTTAATGTTTAATGGCTCAGAGAAATAGTGTAGAATATTTCAGCTTTATTTTCTCACTAATAGAATTTATATGTGTTCTCTTATTTTATTTTTTCTCTTCCTTTACCAGTGACCAAGAACTGGTCTAACATGTTAGGTCACATGTGTAACACATGTGATGTTAAAGAATTTCTATCACCAGGGATCGTACATGGATCATAATCACAGAGATCATAGGTGTGAACTGGAAGCATCTTTCTCTTTTTCTTTCTTCCCTGCCTCCCTCCCTCCCTTCCTCTCTCTCTTTTCTTTCTTTTCTCTCTTCTTTCCTCCCTTCCTCTCTCCTTCTTCTCTCTCTCCCTCCTCCCTCCCCTTTCTTTCTTTCCTTCTTTCCTTTCTCTTTCTTTCTCATATACAGTTCATAAGCATTTTGAATTCTTATTCTGTTCTTAAAGATTTTCCCACACGTCGTGTCTTCTAAATTTCCAGTTATATCTATATATAGAGAAAATAATCCACATTTGAGACAAACAGGAAATTAGGATGTTTTCTGCCTATTTTCCAAGTTGCTTTGTTTAGGAACAAGTGTATAAGGATAGTATTATATAAAACATCATAACTGAGATAGATTCTCCTTAGCACACCCAATGGAATTAATTATGCTTTAATCTGTGAAGTGATGGAGTGAAACTAAAATATCGATTTGAGTTATCATTCCTGTGTTAATTTTAGTGGTCTGCCTCTGGACTTTCACTGTGCACAGCAACATTAACTGAGATTTTCTCCACAGATGGATGCAGGGACCAGCTTTCCTGTTGATAATTTTTCTAGTCTAATGACTATGGAATTTAAAGTATTAAATCTCACTTTTTCATGTAATAGAATTATGTGGACGGAGGCTAGTTAAGGTTTAAACTAGTAGCTGTAGAAAAAGTGAGCTGTGCAAAAGAGATGTAGAGACATTAGGCTACTTTTGAAGGAATAAAGAAAGGATACTATGATAAGCCCTTTCCATGTCTATAATAAAATTCTGACATCTTCTTTCCTAGGTTACTCCAGGAAAATCATGGTTTTTTAATAGCAGTAGCCAGAGGCTTCTTAGTATCACTCAGTAAATCCTGAGGACAACTTTTCCTTACGTTCAATTAGATTTCCCCTTAAAGTATCTTATGTATTAGAAGAGATTTTTAAAAATATTAACCCATCTAGTAAAGGAATTCGAAAGATTCCTGATATGATTTATAGGCTCAGATCCAGGAAGTTTTAAGGATACTATAATAAAGCTGTATCCCAGGACAGATTTAGTGGTGTACGGCAGTAATTGTCAAGATTTCTACTTCTTATTCACACACTTTTTTTGAGGCAGGGGTCCCTGTGTGCCATATCTTACTCATCCCAGTAAACATATTAGAGGCAAGTGTAATTATTGAGACCCTCCTGTCACTAAGAAAAATTATCTATCATCAAGACAAGGTAACAAACCTCAATTCAAATTCTTCCCTTCTCTATCCATGAAACACATTCCTTATCATATCTCACTCTGAAAAATAAAAACAGTAATAAAAATATTCACCTAGTTCTGAGTATGAATGCTTGTATTAGAAAGGGATGGGCACAGATATTGGAAGAGGAAGAAGAAATAAGGACAGCAACTAGATATAACTTACAGCTGCAAAACTGAAGCAGGTTTTTGTATTATAGGCAGTAGAAAGAATGTGTGCAAAGGAATTAATGGGGGGAAGAGCGATTTGAGATGTGGATGGACTGGAAGGCAAGAGATGGACTCTGCAGGGCCTCAGGGAGCATGCTTAGGATTTTTATATTTATGTGAAAACCTATGAGCCTCTATTTATCAGTAGATTTTAAGCATGGAGTCGGAATGATTAGACTGAATTTTAAATTATTTTTTATTGAAACATGGAGTAGTAATTGGAAGGGGACAGAGTAATTTCACGGAGGGCAGTTATGGTGATACTACAGAAATCCAAATAAAAGGTATTTGTAATAGGACTAGGTTGATGGTTACAAAGATTAGGACAGTAATGTTATTTAAAAGGTAAAATCAATGAGACATATGTCAAGGGAAGGAGATTATGACATGGTGCATGTTATGATTATGTGCATGTTGAGTACTGAACTAAATTTAAGGTTTCTAGGTAAAAAAGTTGAGTGAGTTGCTGGATATCTGGCCCCATATGTTAGCATTGAAGACTGGAGTGGAGATATAAATTTAGAAGACAATATCATACTGGTGATAATTTAAGCTATCAGCATTTATCAGGATACTGACTGGGATAATTATAAGAATGTTATATGGTAAAAAAGGGAAATAAGAATTCTGATGTACAATTTACCATAAGAGTTGTATGAGGCAAGAATAATGGATTGACAGCTCAACTAAGAGTCAAAAGTGAGACAGATGATACCAGAATGTGCTTTAACGAAGCCATCATTGCAGCAGATTTATCCTTTAAAAGTCCTATGTAAGTGAATTGAAAGAGATGTGTCTCTCGAGAACTGCAATTTTAGAAGCCTGGGCCAACTTTGGCATATATTTCACATGGATATGCATTACACTGAAGAGGACGACTCCTCTCTGCACTCTGTGGAGGCTATAGAACAAACAGCTTAGGATCATAAGCATTAAAGGCTGCTCTTCCAATGTTGGAACTATATGTTGGATGAGTAAACAACTGTGGCCAATGGGGACTTTCTGAGGACTTGCCTGATGATTCTGCTTAAATAGCAAGGCAAGAGTAAACAAGATGTTGGGACTGGGTGTTTCTGGGCATATTAGCCAAGACTTTTTCAGCTGTAAGTTGCTAAACTCAAATCAGACCAACTTAATTAATATGTGGCACTTGCAGGTGTATGCAACTCTCTGGCTCTCTGATATACAACATGGCTGGATTCTAAGTCTTGATTATCATCAGGGCCCAGCCTCTCTTTTCATGTCACAGGTGTACATGTCTCTGATTGTTTTATTCTCCAGATGGAATAAAAGAAGTAATTCCTCAAAAAACTCCGTAAGAGAAATCCCAAGAATGCCTCTGATTGGCCTGGTTTAGATAATGCATCTACCCTCAAGCAATGACTAGGGGATTAAATCTTATTTGTGCAGGTCTGGGTCTTGTGCCTATGCCTTTAATCTGGGGAGACAAATCAGCTCCATAGGAAAGGGGCTCTGTTATTAGAAGAAAGGAAAAAGGTTCTCTGGGCAGATAGAAAAGAATTTATTTCCATAAGCTGAGATCTTTACCACAGCCTACCCCCTCCCCATGCTCTGGCATTATTTTCTACTATTCTTTTCCACTCCTTTCCAGCCTTCTTGCTGTTCCTTGAATACTCTAAGGTTATTCCAGGTCCAGATGTCCAGAGTGCCGTTACTTTCACCAGTAAGTTTTTCCCATATCTTCTCACAGTAGCCGTTCTCTCAGATTTCAAGTCTCTCCATCTATGATCATTATAATTAAAAAAAAATGCCACCTGGTCACTTATTCATTTTTATATATTTTAAATGGCATAGAGAATAAAATAGTGTGTACTTTATTTAAAACCAACCAAGTGCTGACAAAAATATATATCATTGTAGCTGTGATTCCATATCAAACCTTACCAACAAGAATTGGGCATTTAGTCTTCATATCATGTACCAGTTCTTACAGAGGAGGACATCCACCTCCACCAGAGCCTCAAAGGAAGAAGTGGCCCCTAAAGGCCAAGAACTAGAGCACTGGTGGAAAGTGATCAGCTGGTGGTCTGCTCCCTGCAGAGCATGTGAACGGAAGCGGGTGTGGTATGCAGCTCTCCTATGTCTGCTCCGTGCTCCTCCTGGGCCCCTGGTGTGGTACATGATAAGCATCAAGATCAGCACCAAAATTGTTATCCAAGTGCCCTCTGTCATCCTCAAGGATTACACTAGAGCAAACTAAATTATCAGTTTATTTGTATATTGTCTATCTCTTCTAAAATACTTAATTCATGAAAACAAGGGCTGCCTAACTCAATTCTGTATCTAGCACCTATATTCATGTCTGTCACAAAGTGATAAATGTTTGTTAAATTAATGAATATGAATCATTTACCAAAACACCCATTATTTCAACACCTCTATTTTTCCCTTCTAAAACTTTGAGAAAATCGGCTCAATTCTCCATTGCAGTTTACTTGGATCTCTACATTACTGTGATCCCAGTTATCATGTCTAATACTGGAAACCAATCTACATGGGGACCTGCAGTAATGTTGCTTTTTGTGCTCAATGAGTTCTCATGGAGTATTTATTTTAAATGCGATCTGTTTTCTCAGCTATTCCCCAAGTAGTCAGAAAGCCCAGGAAAATATAAAATGGTGTCGCTATAGATATTTTATATTTTCCTGTTACAATAAAAGTTCCTCATGGTAATTTATGAAGATGCAAAACTAGTATTTTGGAAATGACCCTGTCATATTTCATAATGAAAATGTCACGTAGGCTATTTATGTATTTACATACAGTGAAATATGAGAGACAGCATTGTCAGTGCATTCATACCTGTTTCTACATTTATACTTATTTTTGGGAGATATTCTCTCCATGGGTTCGTCTCTCACATTTCTGGACATCTGTGCCTATATTTTCAAGGATATTCCTATAGATAGAGCAGAGGGCAGGGTTTGTTGTCCTTTCAGTATAATAAAAATAACATCTCCCTTTTGGACAAAGATTGGGCAGATTTCTTTGCTGCCCATTATGAAAGATCGAGGTTTCATTAATTCAGGATTTCTCAACTGTGACATAAATCCACCAAGTGCACCAGATCCACCTGGGTTCATTTTCAGTTGGTTATTGGCCATATAAAAATTGCATACACATTTTGGAAGTTATGTCTTCTTGATTAGGTGACCTTTTTATCATTATGAAAGTTCTCTTACCTTTGTATGATTCTGTAAGACGCTGTCTTATAGTATGTAGTTCATCTGCCATTAATACAATCATTTCCGGCTTTTTAAGATTAGTGTTTGCACGGTATATCACTTGCCATAATTTAAAGGTAAATTATGTCTTCTAAATAGCAAATTGTTTTGACTTCCTTTTCTATAGAAGTGGGGCAATCTCTGTCTATAATTTGAAATGATCAGTTCTTTCAGTTTTGTTTTTTTTTTTTTTGCGGTACGCGGGCCTCTCACTGTTGTGGCCTCTCCCGTTGCGGAGCACAGGCTCCGGACGTGCAAGCTCAGCGGCCATGGCTCCCGGGCCCAGCCGCTCCGCGGCATGTGGGATCCTCCCGGACCGGGGCACGAACTCGTGTCCCCTGCATCGGCAGGCGGACTCTCAACCACTGCACCACCAGGGAAGCCCTCTTTCAGTTTTGATATGATTGATTCTATACCTACCATTTCATGACTTTTTTCTGCTTATTTTTATTTTTTCTTCCATTTTTCTCCTTATCTTCTTTTGATGAAAGTATTGCATTATTATTATATTACTTTAAATAGTCAGTTGCATATTTTAAATTACAAAATAAAAGAGAAAAACTTTACATTAATCCACAAATTTCCATTTTTAGTGCTCATTTTTCCTTTGGTAAATTCCTGTTTTATTCCTTTTGGTTTTCATATGGTATCATTTTTGTTTAGTGTGAAGAGCATCCTTTAACATTTCTTGAAGGGCATATCTTCTGGTATTCATTCTTTCAGCTTTTTTATCTGAAAATGTATATATTTTGTCTTCCTATTTGGAGGATATTTTCACTGAATATAAAATTATTTATTGATATTTTTCTTTTAACAGTTTATATATATATATATGTATATATCTTCTTATTTTTATCTCATTTGAATTGTCTCTGATGAGAACTCAGTGGTTATTGTTATTATTGTTCTCCTATATATATATGTCATTTTTCTTCATATTCTTTTAATAGTATTTCTTCTAGCTTTGATTTTCAGTAATTTAACTATATTTGTTGATTTTTTTGTGTGTGTAACTTTCTGTCTAGTGGACATCTAGTTAACTAGAAATCTAATTTGATATTTTCAAAATATTTAGAAAATTCTCATCCATTTAAAAATATTATTTATTTTATTCCACTCACTTTTGAGACCACACATATGTGCGTGTGCACGTGTGTGCACACACACATGAAATAGGACACCACATTTAGAGAAGTTGGCTTTACCACTTACCAGCTATGTACCCTTGATCAAGTTATTTGACATATTTATCTCAGTTTCCTCATCTATAAGATGGGTAAAATGCCAGAACTTAAACTTACTTAAAATTGAAATTCTATTTAACATGCTTATATAGTATTTACTAGAGCCCAAGGAGTAGTCAAATTTACAAGTATTAACTCATTTAATCTTCATGACAACCCTATAGAGTAAATATTGCTATTATTAATCCCATTTAATAAACGAGGTAACTTATCCAAGGCCACATTTGTAGCAAGTGGCAGACTTGTGATTTGAACTCAAGCATTCTGTCTTCAGAAGTCAGGTTCTTGATTACCATACCATGCTGCCTGATGAATGAGTTAAGCATGTTAAACACTTAAAACAATGCCTGTCACATTGTCAGGGTGAAATACATTTCAGCTTTTATTATTAAAATACTTATATTTTTAAATGACTGTTGGATTCACTGTATTTATGTGAAGGCTCTCTAAAATTTAGGCAAGATTGGAGTGTACAGAATATGAATGACTTTAGTGAAAGAATCTATGTAATCTAGAAAAATATTTCCTCAGTGCCTTGTGGGTCATCAAACTGTAAGAGGGGCAAGCATGAAGTGCCTCGCAGATTTGTGCCTTGTCAAAGGCCGGCTGGGTGTGTGACTTGTCTGATTGATAGCTATTGACAGTCAGTGCACTACTATATTTGGCTGAAAGTTAGTAAAAGAAATGCAGTCTAGGGCTTCCCTGGTGGCGCAGTGGTTGAGAGTCCGCCTGCCGATGCAGGGGACACGGGTTCATGCCCCGGTCCGGGAGGATCCCACATGCCGCGGAGCGGCTGGGCCCGTGAGCCATGGCCGTTGAGCCTGTGCGTCCGGAGCCTGTGCTCCGCAACGGGAGAGGCCACAACAGTGAGAGGCCCGCGTACCAAAAAAATAAATAAATAAATAAGAAATGCAGTCTAGAATAGGGATTCAAGAGATATGCAGAAACTCAAGAATTCATCACTAGGATATTTTAAAGTAAACACTGATTCTTCCAGAGCCAAATGCTATAGCAAGACAAGTGAAGGTTATATTTACAAGTTATTTGGCCGTTCCTGTTTTCCAATAATATCTTTTTCCTTTTTAAAAATATTTCAGCACATAGAAATACATTTGGGTTAAATTGAAACAAATGATTTTAATATGAAGTACTTGTGAAAAAGAGAAAAGAAAACCATGTTAAGAGGATTTATTCAGGTGAAATGTGATTTTTAAAAATGATCGTAGCGCTACCCTGGTGGCACAGTGGTTGAGAGTCTGCCTGCCGATGCAGGAGACATGGGTTCATGCCCCAGTCCAGGAAGATCCCACATGCCGCAGAGCGGCTAGGCCCGTGAGCCATGGCCGCTGAGCCTGCGCGTCCGCAATGGGAGAGGCCACAACAGAGAGGCCCGCGTAACGCAAAAAAAAAAAAAAAAAAATGATTGTAATGTCCCTAACACTAATGATTTCTCTCCTTTTTCCTTGTTCTTTGTTTTCTTATCTACAGAAGTAGGGATTTGGCATTTTGGGAATTTGTAATAAACATGTGAACCTCTTGCAACTAACTTGTTTGCACGATGATCTTTCACTTATGTTGAGTTTCCTCACTACTTAAATTATGTGCATTAGATTTGCTCTTTGCTTGTCCTTACAAATGCTTATGTACTTCAAGAATATTATACTTTTCATAAAGAAAGCTTTGTGTTTGGTCTGCAAGCAAAACAAAGCTCAAAATCTCCCAGCATCAATGTGGGTGTGAGGTAAGTGGCCTCAACATTTATTTGGGATTTTGAAATTTTAATTTCTAATCTTTCACTAAATTTGGCTTCCTATATGACTCTGAGATAATTATACTTTTACATGACTACATATGGTTTCTTATATGTTATGCGTCTTCATTTACAGAAATTTGCAGTTCCTTCATTTGTAAAATAAGAGAATTTTGATTAAAATGTCACCTTCAGGTTCTCTTTTAGTGAAGTGATTCTACTTCAGATCTACCATGATTTGCCATCTACATTATCATCACATTCAGGTTAAATATTGTATTTTCTGCATCTTTTTCCTGAATCTTCTATATCATAAGCCATGACAGATAGTTGTTTGCATAATCAATAATTATTTTAGCGCATGACTTTGTTTGGAAAACCTTAGGGAATAACAAGATGAGATCTTTAGATTCATTTCATACTTACTGTTCTAGCAACCTATATATCACTCACCTTATAGATATTTGAGGTCAAAGAATTATCAGAGAGATTATAAGCTTAAAACATGATGATATGTGTGTGGGGGAAAATTCAGAGGTATTTTGCAAACAAATCTTTAATACTGGTCATGTTTCTTTTTCCTGTGTTATCATTTAAAGGAATAAGGCTCTTCAAGTAATAATCTGTAGTGTACAAGAAGAAATAAAAGGGCAGTTTTTATATATTCAGTCAGATTTTATTTTAATTTTTGGCTTTTTGCCAAAATTTCCAAATTTACAGGTCTAAAAATTTAGATCATGCTTCTTTTTTTCTTTTAATCCACATAATAATAAAACTCTTCAAAAGGTTTTTCATTCAAATAGTTAAATAGGAGAATTTGAGTTTCTAAACTTCAACTCAGCATCACTCTGTGTTAAAACTGTTTTACTCAACTTTAACTCTGATTTTATTTTATTCATTAATTATTCTATTTATTTTTCAAGATACACCAACAAATTTATTGTAGAACAATTATTAACACACCACTTTGTATAAGAATCTTGCCCTTTTGGGTCTTTACAAGGGTCTTAAGCATGCTGAAGACTGCAGTGAATGGTCCATCTCTAGATTACATCTGCTGAAAGTGTGGAGTTAATTTTTTTTTTTTTTTTTTTTTGCGGTACGCTCGCCTCTCACTGTTGTGGCCTCTCCCGTTGCAGAGCACAGGCTCCGGACGCGCAGGCTCAGCGGCCATGGCTCACGGGCCCAGCCACTCTGCGGCATGTGGGATCTTCCCAGACCGGGGCATGACCCCGCGTCCCCCACATTGGCAGGCGGACTCTCAACCACTGCGCCATCAGGGAAGCCTCCTGGAGTTAATAGTTTTGTCTGCTCCTCCCCTTCCCAGTTCTCCCTCTGGTAACAGATTTTTCTCCTGACTGCAAGGGTAAAGCTATGATTAAGACTAAAGCAATAGTATCTCATCCATCTATGACTGATTCAAGAATGGGTACATGACCAAGCCAATCTAATATAAGTCATTCCTTACATCATTTATAATGAGAACTGGTGGTGAAGAGCCTCTTTCTCTTTGCTTATGGTGACATATGGATAAGGCCAAATGCTTTCTATGGTCAAGTTCCTTGCCACATGAAAAAGTTGGTCCTCAGTAGTATCCCACATTCAGATATGAGGTGTGGGTGGACAGAGGCTATATGGCAGTTGAGTCTCTGGTTCTCATTTTGGAAGGTCACTTCCCTCTCTGTTCTTCGTGATTATTTCAGTCAATAACTCATCAACTGATTTGCTTAAATTAAATCAATTTAGTATTCTGTCACTTGCAATCCAAAAGTTCTAACTAATTAAAACAAATACTTACATGACTGTATTAGAAGAAAAGCAAAGTGTATCTTGTGTTCTCAAGCACAGCTCTATACGTGTGTCAGGAATGCAAAAAGGGAAGGTTTCTTTCTTTCTCATTGAAGATATATTTCTTAATTCTCCCCATATCAACAACATTTACCTTAACACCTCTGTTGACTTAATACTTCAAACATGACATAAAGATAAAATTTAGTATCAATAATTAATGTTACATTGTAGTTTGATATGTTTATAAATTTTTCAAATATTTAGGAAATATATCTTGACCTTTGTGTTTTCTTTTACTACATGCTTTCTGATTTTTATTTACCTCTTCACTCATTAGTATCTCCCCCAAAGTGTGGGTATGACACTGAAAAGAGATACAAGTCGACTTTGGTCCCCTTCTTACTTACTACAAGCTCCAATAAAAGATTTGGAACTTGAGGGCATTGGATCCAAGGAAAGTTTGTGAATAACTGTGTATTTTCTACTCTTCTTATACTTGATTACAATTGGAAATTGAGGGTAGGCAGATATTTAGGATTGTGGGTTGTAATGGGAGATTTTCCTACTCCCAAGATATTCAATGCCTTCATAGTAGAATGTGCTAATTTGCTAGAGCTGCTTTAATAAGATACCACAGACTGGCTGGTTTAACCAATAGAAATCTATTTTTTCACAGTTCTGGAGGCTAGATGTCTGAGATCAAGGTGTCTGCATGGTTGTTTCTTTGGAAGCCTCTCTGCTTGGCTTGTAGATGGCTGCTTTCTTGCTGTGTCCTCACATCGTCTTTTCTCTGTACATGTCTGTGTCCTCATCTCCTCTTCTTATAAGGACACCAGCCATATTGGATTAGGCCACCCTAATGATTTCATTTAACCCTAATTACCTCTTTAAAGACCTTGTCTCCAAATAGAGTCACATTCTGAGGTAATGAGGTTAGGACTTCAACATATGAATTTTGGGGGATACAATTCAGCCCATAGCATTGCATAACACAGATTCAGGTCTCAGATCAAATGTCACCTCCTCAGAAATGCACCTTCACTTGATTTTCTATCAGAGCACCCTGTTTTAATTCCCTAACAGTACTGAAGTTATCATGTGTATTTATCTGATTGTTTATTTATTCTGTCTCCTGTATAAGAGGACAGAGGTCCCATGGGACTAGTCCTCTGCTGTATGCCCAGAATCTAGATCAATGATGGGCTATAGTAGGCATTCAATAAATAACTGTCAAAATAAATTACATTACAATAAGACAATTCAAAATACTTTTACTTCAGAAGTGATATTTTGACAAAATAACTTCTGTTTCTGAGCATCAAGAAATATTGTTATATATAATATAAATTTAAAACAAATTTTTCAAATGTTTATATCAGAGTTTATAAAAGTTAAAGTTAAAATATTCTAGGCAAAATTTTAAATATAACAAGGAAGAAAACCGTATATTAAAAGTAGTAAAACATGTAATAATTCTAATAGTTTTAGTATATGTGGATTAGTAAATGATTTCAATAGGAAGTTTGCATTTGACTTCAGGGCAGAATACAGCAGAATACAGGGCTTAATTGAAATTTATAACGACACATTTTTCTTAGTAATCACACAGAGAAAATTTAATCATTACTCTTAAGCTCTATTTTAAAAATTGTCTTCATAAGCATAGCATGAATTTTACTCACATGAATTTTAGAACCATATGAAAGTATCAATAGAAAAATTTTCTGAAAAAGGACACCATTGAAAGAATTGTTGAAGAGCAGGCAGAAAGCATGACTTCCCTGCACTGTCGTGCCTTTGATTGGTCCCACTGTTTCCAATATTACGAATTTGCAGAGTTAAGGAGTGAAAATTCAAGAGGTTGGCCCACAGTAACCTAAACACCAGGAGTGGCATTAGAAGTGGTATCCAGATTGAAGCTGTAATTACTCAATTGTGGTGTAGTCCACATACTCCTGTGCTCATGAACACTGAATGCTGCTACATGGGCAGCACTCTGAACCAAGAGATTAGGAAATAGTATCATGAATGTCACCAAATATTTTGGTCAAAGTATTGTTTCTAGAACTCAAATTCTGTGTTGTTTAGGGGCTGAGGGTAAAGTAAGTAACTTCACTTCACTCTTTTCTTTCTCTATGCCTTGAAAGATACCTCTTCCTCTCCTTCTCAAACTACCCCTTAAACCCACTCAAAAGACCTATCTTTGCCAGAAATCTTTTGGGTGCAAGTGGCAGAAACCCAACTCAAAATGGCTGAAGCAAAAGGGGATATACTTAGATTATTTAACTGGGAGAGTTAAGAATGACTAAAACCAGAACTACCATATGACCCAGCAATCCCACTACTGGGCATATACCCTGAGAAAACCATAATTCCAAAAGAGTCATGTACCACAAAGTTCATTGCAACTCTATTTACAATAGCCAGGACATGGAAGCAACCTAAGTGTCCATCGACAGATGAATGGATAAAAAGATGTGGCACATATATACAACGGAATATTACTCAGCCATAAAAAGAAACGAAATTGAGTTATTTGTAGTGAGGTGGGTGGACCTAGAGTCTGTCATACAGAGTGAAGTAAGTCAGAAAGAGAAAAACAAATACCGTATGCTAACATATATATATGGAATCTAAGAAAGAAAAAAAAAAACCTAGGGGCAAGACAGGAATAAAGACGCAGACCTACTAGAGAATGGCTTGAGGATATGGGGAGGGGGAAGGGTAAGCTGGGATGAAGTGAGAGAGTGGCATGGACATATATACACTAAAACGTAAACTAAAACGTAAAATAGATAGCTAGTGGGAAGTAGCCGCATAGCACAGGGAGATCAGCTCGGTGCTTTGTGACCACCTAGAGGGGTGGGATAGGGAGGGTGGGAGGGAGGGAGACGCAAGAGGGAAGAGATATGGGAACATATGTATATGTATAACTGATTCAATTTGTTATAAAGCAGAAACTAACACACCACTGTAACGCAATTATACTCCAATAAAGAGGTTAAAAATAAATAAATAAAACCAGCAGCTCAAGTGATATAATTAGGACCTGCTCTCTATCTCTCAACTCTGCTCCTTTCTTTGCGGCAAATATTCCAAGGCTCTAACTTGCGACTCCCAGAAGTTCCAGATTTCTGTCATCATACAGCTTGTACTTTCAGTGAGAAGAAAGATTTTTTTTTCTTCCCAGTATTTCCACACACGATATGTGGAATTGGATCTCCTTGTCTCTGGTTTGTAGCATGACTCTCCTTGCACCAATCATTCCGTAATGCATGACCCAGCCCTATAAGAAGCACATGGACTGAGAGTGGGGTAAGGTAGGATCCAAATGGAAAACCATAGTGCTGTCACCATAAATAGCAGAAAAGGATGTCAGGCAGTTCATACCCACAGATGTCCACTAAAAGGCTCTTTACCATTGAGTGTATGGTGGACCTGACATGAAATTTTAAAATGAGCTGTACTCCAACACTAATCCTTTTGGAACCATGTGGCCTATTAATTTCCATATTTGGTCTCTGTGTTGTCCATTGCCTTATATTAGAGTGTTTGTGAATTTAACTTTCTATATTTTGAGCATCTTGAAAGCAGTAACTATGTCTTCTTCACCACCATGATCCCTCCAATGTCTAGAATCATTAGAATTCAATACATATTCAATAACAGCTAAACTAATGATTTTTAAAATAAATATTTATATTATTATGAAAATAGAGAAAAAATGACTCAGAATATGAAGTTCAAGTCAATTGATTCCCACCTTGTTAACAAGTAATGTTGCATACAATTTGGATCATCTCCTCCTTTTTGAAAGATTTCTTTAAAATAAATGATGGGAACACCTATGGCCTTTCTCTCTTTGGGATATTCTAAAGCAATATCGTGGGTGGTGTAATGCATATTTTAGGGAAACTAACAGATGAGAGATATAAATATCTGAAATGACTGGATCCTCGAATATAGAGAATACCCACTGTGTAAAGATTGCGATGCCCTTTTATTTGCAACTATGAATAATTTAATAATACTCATCATTGCTCCTCTGTTTTCTATTCTTGCCTCTAAGACTTCATGAACCAACTTGCCTTAACATAACGAGAAAATCTGATAGTTACAACTTGTTTGGGTATTTAACAGTTTCTTTTAAAATTTATCTTGTTAGGACTTCTCTGGTGGTGCAGTGGTTAAGAATCTGCCTGCCAGTGCAGGAGACACGGGTTCAATCCCTGGTCCAGGAAGATCTCACATGCTACAGAGCAACTAAGCCCATGCGCCACAACTACTGAGCCTGCACTCTAGAGCCCGCCAGCCACAACTACTGAGCCCGCATGCCACAACTACTGAAGCCCGCGTGCCTAGAGCCTGTGCTTTGCAGCAAGATAAGCCACCGCAATGAAAAACCCATGCACTGCAATGAAGAGTAGCCCCTGCTTGCCACAGGTAGAGAAAGCCTGCACGCAGCAAGGAAGACCCAATGCAGCCAAAATTAAATAAATAAGTAAATAAATTTAAAAAATTATCCTATTGTTAATATTGGAGCTATCTCAGTTTTTTATAAAATAGGTGATTGCTACACTTAAGTTTATCACATACTTAAGTTCTCCCATCATCTTCTATCCTATGTAGTTAGAGCTGCTTTTTAATAGTTTGTCTTTTCATTTGACATTGTGTGTGACAAAGGAAGAATACTGAAGCAAACTCTAGTAATATGCAATATGCCTATAACTTCAATTATTTATTAAAAATGTTTATTAAGTGCTTATTGTCCATAGCCCTGGGAATACTAGCAGAAATGTGATCTAGCCATTGTGGTCTAGGATTGTGAACGTGCATTAGAGCAAGAGACGTGCAGATATAGTGCTGCATTACAGGTCCTTTCCATAGCACCATTCCAAATCCAACACACTAAATGATAAAACATTGTACCAGGCATCAGGAGACAGTAAAACTGTCTGGTGGCAGAAGTTTATTTCAAGGTAGAAAGAAGAAGAGAGAAACAAAGAACTTGGCAAAATTGTGGTTCAATCATCACATATTTCCCTGGACCATTGATGAAAAATTAATCCGACAGTAAAATTAAAAAGTGCAATCAAAGTTCGGCATGTATCTATACAGTTTTTCATAACCTGGGTCTGTGTTTCCTTTCCTTTCTGCTAGCAATACATCAAGGAACCAATGGAAGAGAACCATTCTAGATCTCAATCGTCGAGGGACACTTCTGTAGCTCTTACCCTTTCCTGACTCTCTCCTACTGTAGAAATTAACACATTTTCTATTAGTATGTTTCAGGGTGAGGAAGTATAGACAATAAAGATGAAATACTCAACTTATGTATCTCAGCATTTGTTCACATTCCTAAGCTATGTGACAAGGGAATGATATAGGGCAAGAGAGCATTTGCACTAACTTGACTTCTTCTAACAGGGAACTGGATGTTCGTGTCTTCTATCCTAATTATCAATTACATCTTTTTCTAGATACAGCACATCCAATTTTCTTTGGACATCTTTCCATTCTCCATTGGATGTAGTCTTAATAAAACTTTTCATCAAGGACTGGCATATTTCCTCTGGTGAAAGGGTGAGTACCTGACACAACCTAGGCCAATCATATACAACTTCTAGAATTTTAAACTGTGTAAAAGGCGATTCAAGGTCTGAAAATAGTCAAAGCTAATTCATTTTGATGATAGCACTTTGAGAAAAGAAGACTGTTTGTTTCTGGTATTTATAAGTTAGAAAATGCTTTGGCCCCTGTACTTTCAGAAATTTGATGTTTCAACCTTTTTGGGTCATCCCTATCATTCACATATGAAATTATCCAAAGAGATCTTCTGATGACTGCACCCTTTTCACTCATTCTACTTATTATGCCTTTCCTTCCTTAACTCATACTTTAATGCTTTAGTGCAAATGATGACATCTATGAAAACTTCTTAACACTGGATTTCCCCAGAAGAATATATTATTCCCCAAACCTCTTGCACTTGTGTCTTTTGTTAACAGTCCTCTCTTGTAGTTTTCATGTTATATAATTGTGGCTAGTTGAGTATATGACACTGCTGGATGGTGAGTTCTTTTCAGGGTAGTTAATATATCCTTATAATTTTTGTAACTTCTGTATATATTATAGAGCTGTTACTATAGTGAAAACACAAAGATTTTATATATATATATATATATATATATATATAGTTGTTGTTGTTTTTTGTTTTTGTTTCTTTGTTCATTTAAATGAGTATATGAATCATGTGTCTCCAGTGACAGGTGGCTATTTTCCCAGACTGTTCCTTAAACTGAAATCAGAAACTAATCTAAAATAAATATATCTTAACTTTCTCACCATTATAGGTAGCATTTCACTTTGCTTTTGCAAAGCTATGTGGGTTACCTGAATATACCCAACTATGAAGTCTGAAAAATAAGGAAGCATTGGCTCAGGAAAGTGTGGAAGGATGTTTAGAATATTTAGTTTCCAGTGTAGGTATCTAGTGTTTTCAGATATCAAAGAATAAAAGTTATGAGGCTTCAGCTGGCCTCATTCTATCTTGTGATACCTTATTTATAATTTATACCCTGCCTACTTCCAGAATATGAATTTTGATGTTCCGTAAAATAAAAACATGTCTAATAGAATGGAATAAAGCTAAAAAAAGAAAATCACAAATCATTAAACTTGGGAAAATACTTTTTCCAATAATTTAAGTTAGAACTTCTTGCATCAACAAAAATGGAAATAAGATGGTTTGTAAAGTTTCATCTGCTTAAAGAATGTTTGCAGTTAATTAATATATGAATGTTTGGCCCTAAATTCTTTGTGTTTATTTATATGTGTATATTTATTGAGTGAATACATTAAAAGCAAATTTATGTTCACATTTTAAATCCGGTATACGTACATTGGATTTTGGTAGTAGTTGCTTGGGGTGCTCAGCCCAGATTCTTTTCAATGGGCCCTCACAGCACTCATCCCACAGGTGCTGCAAATGTGCTTCAGAGGGCTTCTATCTCCAGAGAAATGTCCTTGGCCTGGGTATGCTTGAGAAATTCCAACCACATCCCTCCTCTCATAGGACCAGTGTCTGAAATATGTGGAACACAATGGATAGAAATGTCCAGCCCCTTCTCCTCAAGGCATAGCAATTCAGCTGAGCAAACTTTAGTATGTCCTCCAGGACTCCTGCTCTCCCCAGTGGATCAGGCCAAGTCTAGACTATAAGTGAGACATATCCTTGCTCGGCCCTTTCCCTCTCTCTGTCCTATACAATCCTTCAGTGTATTTATCCTCCTGAGCGTGTGTTCAGTAAATTACCTGTACCTGAGTCCCTGTCTCAGGCTCTGCCTCTGGAGAACCTGATTTAGGACCATTTGGGATAATATGCTATATTATATGTTTTTAAGTTGAGTCCTGCTTAAAGTACAAAGTTCCAATGCCAGTGCTGTAGTCACCACGCGTTTGCAGCCCAAGTGTATTAAACGCAGAAAATTCCACAGGTTTGGTGTCCTGTATGTACTAACTGCTGTGTAACCGTCTCTTAGAATCAAAGGTAATTTCTGAGTAGTCATAAAAGTCATATTTAAGGTTGTAATTTTTCAACCTCTCCTGTATTGAGTATTTCTTTTTTGATAAAATGCAAATTGGGTTATTTGGTTTGAAAGCCATTTTTTAAAAAACTGTGCACTTTATGAGAAAATGACGTATAATTTTACCAAACTCCTTACCTATTTTTATAGTACAACTAGCACTCAGTGTAACTCACGTGCATACCAAGTTAAGAACTATCTAATTGCACATATCTTTCCACCCAGATTTGGTAAAACATTCTAGTCATGGATATTTAGAAACTTTCTTAGCTTAGATCATTATCTTTTCTTTTCTTTGTGACACTAATGCTTCTAAGGGAAGTCTACTGTAAGAATATTTTTTCAAGTCCAGATTCAAATGTGTTACATATTCTGACTAAAATATTTTATTTTGTTCTAAAATACTGATTTTGCTTTTGCAATTTTGGATATTGCTTCATTGCATCCCTCCCCTGCTTGCACAATCGGGTATCGGTATATTCTGCTCTCATTGCATTGCAAGAATTTGTCTGATACTATGTGCAGAACTAAACTTTGTCTTAGCCTTCTGTGCTGCATTCTAGGGCTGTGGACAGTGTTTGCTTATCAAAACTGTCCACTAGCTGGCCACTTGCTTAAATTATCCTTGTCTCTTAATGGACTCCACTTTGGAAACACAGTCACTATGTCAGAGCTTCATGGACCCTCACTAACCTTGTTGTCCATCCCATTTAGATCAGCTGAGAACCACAGGCCAATGTCACCCCCCCAACCATGAGGACTCTTCACTCTCTCTGTCCCTTTGGCCTCAGTCATTCCTCTCTGTGTACTGGGAAGGACTAAGTACTCTGCCTTCACAAGAGTACTTTTGGAAAGACTATGTACCTGGCAGCCATATGAATCTTCCTTCAAGGTCTTTTCTTGTCTTTTTATTCCCACAATTGAACAAAAAGGAGAGAAAAAACAAAATTGAGGCTCATATTCAAACTTTGAGTGAGTTACTAGAACATTTCTTTTTATTTTATTTATCTATTTATTTAAATTTATTTATTTAAATTTATTTATTTATTTTTGGCTGTGTTCAGTCTTCATTGCTGTGTGCGGGCTTTCTCTAGTTGCGGCGAGTGGGGGCTGCTCTTCGTAGCGGTGCGCGGGCTTCTCATTGTGGTGGCTTCTCTTGTTGTAGAGCATGGGCTCTAGGCATGGGGGCTTCAGTAGTTGTGGCATGCGGGCTCAGTAGCTGTGGCTCGCGGGCTCTAGAGTGCAGGCTTAGTAGTTGTGGCGCACAGGCTTAGCTGCTCTGCAGCATGTGGGGTCTTCCTGGACCAGGGCTTGAACCTGTGTCCCCTGTATTGGCAGGCGGATTCTTAACCACTGCACCAACAGGGAAGTCCCTAGAACATTTCTTTTTAATGTATATTTAGTTAAAAATTACTATAGTAGAAATAGTAATAGTAATAATGCTAAGCACTAGGCTACGTACAGGGATACAAGGACGTACATAAAAATATTCCTACTCTTCAAGAGTTTTATTTAAATGAGAAGGTTTATATTAAATACTTATAAGCATTTATAAAATAACACTTAATATTTAATATGGGTATGAAGGGCTACAAAGAAGGGGACATTCCACTACTGATTGAGAACTGGGGTAATTTCACAGAGAAAGTGACATGAATTGCATCTTGAAGGAGAAGAATTTTTTTTATTAAAGAGATAAACAAAAGTGGACAAGAAATTCAAAGTAGGGATTGACATTTTCAAAGGCACGGAAGAGTAAGAGAACACAGACTAGATAAAATTTAGAGGTCTATACTTGATGAGGACGTAGTAAGATAAGGGGAGGGTAATCTAGCAAGATGAAATGGAGAAGTAGGTTAACTTGCAGTTATCTTGTATCCCACTAATAGCTTTGGACCTATTTTTATAGATGAGTGGTAGTCAACTTTTGTACAAGTGGGCAAGGCAAAAAACATCAAAATATTTATGAGCTGCATTTCTTTTTCAATTCAAACTGAAAATAACTTTGAGTCCTAGGGGGAGCAGTGTGTATGTGTGTGTTTATATGCATATATATATATATCCTTACAAGTGATGTTATTTATTTTGTTGATTAGAAGAATATCAATACAATAATTAGTATTCTGTTTTAGTCACTAAAATGTTAATGTGTGGATACATATGTGAATTAGTCGTACAAAACAGCTTTCCAACCGTTGATACTTTACATCTGTGTAATGCTTTAAGAACCACAAAATGTATTCATATACATTACTTCACCTTATTCTCAGAACTACTCTGACACAGGCATTGTCATCATCTCTATCTAACAGAAAAAATAAGGCTCACAGAGGTGAAATGTTTTACCCAAAGTCATACAGTGATTTAATGGCAGAACATATGTATGTCAAGAAGAGTGTAAAGCGTTGGGAAATATGTAAGATATAGGAAATTGCTCTCAACCAATCAGGCTGCTCTTCTCATAGTTCAGATTGACCAGTACCCTCAAAGTCAATAAAAGCCACATTCTAACCATGGCAACTCTTCAGCTGGCAACGCAGAGCAGCAGCATTGTCGCTAGTTCCAGCAACGCAAGCACTCCTGGTCCTACACACGATACCCCACAAAACTGGATGCATTTTTGCATCACTGTCCAGAGACTCTGCCCTAGTTGTTTTGAAATGCAGCTGCATTCTTCCCATGAGGCCGTTCCTCCACCATTCCCCACTCTCCACCACTGTGGCCAGATGGTCTTGCCTTGGAGTAAGATTTTCTTTTCAAAGGTTTCTTTCTGAGTCCAAGATATTTGCTTTGAAGACGTTCTCTACCTATTCCCATGCCAGGGACCAGTTAGGAGGACAGGCTTGATGCATGCAGACTGCAGCCAAAGGTTGCCTGCATTCTTACAGGCAATGCAGGGACATTGGAAGTCCTGTATTTCTGTTTTAGGAGGATAACTCTGGTGGCTGTTATCTTTTCTGCCTCAGTACCTCATTCACTGAAAAACAAAAACAAAAACAGAAGAAACCCCATAGGTTTAACTTCTTAATTTCAGGTGCAGTCCAGGACATATTTGAAGTTGGCTCCTCTTATACAATATTTCTCCTTTAAATATGTAAATATCACTAGAGGGACAAATTCTCCTGGGGGACCCTACCTCCGTCTTGTCTCCTCTCAGTGGGCATATTGTAGTGGCTACAGAAACCCAAAGAGAGTCAAGCCCGTTGCAATCAAACAGTAAAGATTTGCAGTGAGTTTAATGCCATTTAAATGAATGAAGAGATTTATGAACTTATATGGATGAAACGTGAAATGTTTGTGAATGAAATCTATAGAGAAAAATGGGAATAGGGGCTAGAGTGTAAAGAATCCCGTGAAGAAAGATGTTGACAGCAACAAAATAAAATGGTTTTAGAACTGATATTAACTGGATGATTTGAGTATTAATTAGGCAATTTGGGTATTAATTAGATAACTTGTTCCTGCTGCAGGATCCTATGAACTAGAAATGAACCTATAAGGCTGGTTGTGTGAGTGTGTGTGTGTGAGTGTGTGTATGAGAGAGAAAGAGTATGATCCTGGGAATGGTGCCAAATTGAAGTCCCCAGAAAATTGAAGTCCTCAATTTACCTGGAGAACAGGTTCTGTTGTGTTAGCAGAAGCTTTAGCAGTAACATCGATGAATTATATTCGGGATGACCTAATGCAGATATCCTCAGTGCTGGAATGTCTTGTTCTGCCCTTCACATTGAAAGGAGAGTTAGTCTCTACTGCTTCAAGGAAAGTCTGCTTAAAATCCCTAGTTACAGGGATATATCATTTCCATGGATGGCTACAATTTGGGAAGATCACTGAAATTAGAGTCAGTCAAATTTACAAGGGCCAGGAATCGTCAGAAGTGAATTTTAGCACCATTGATTCAATTTGGTTGACATCAGCTGACAGAATAAGTTAGTATTTTCCAGAAAAATAATTCAAGAATCCTTGTCTTTCTCTCTAGAAACCAGATTGAAACACTGCAGCATCTACTATAAACTAAGAAACACTCTAGCTTGGTTTACTCATTCTTTAAGAAAAAATTATTTTTTAATTATTTTACTAGTTAACGCAACACCTGCCCATCTAGAATATTTGTTCTGTGAGGGTAAAGAAGTTGTCGTGTATATTGCTGTATGTTTAAAATGCTGCCTTCTCCATAACAGACCTTCAATAAATATTAGTTGAATACATAAATGGTGCAAGCACTAGAGTCGCATATTCCTGTTGTAGCTGCCCCTCAATTAGAAGGGTTTAAAGTGATGATGTTAAATTACTGTGACTGGAAATATTTAAAGTGAAAGATGACCAATTAATGTGGGTAAGGGAAAAACAAAACAAAACAAGACCTCTGTTCATTAACTCCTTAAGTCCCTGAAATACCACCGAGGTGCCTTTAGTTGAGTTTGGATGAAAAACGTTGCCTACTTGCCACTTACCAGCAGATGGCCTAACTATTCCATTGTTTACCAGGCATGGAAACTACGCTAAAGAAAAGCAGTTGATGAGGACTAACTTTCCCCTTGATATTTTTTAAAACGGAGAAAATGTTTTAGTATATTTTCCATTATTTTTTGCTGGATTAAAAAATTGATTAGAGAGGCTTATTTTAACATAGCTTAGTCTAATCAATAAGGAAAGGGTATCCCGCTTTTTATATACGCCAAATCACCTAGGACGATCTATAGAGGTGACATATTAATATCATTGCCTCAGGGGTAAATTGATTCATCAGCATCCATGAGTAAACAAGGCTCTTTATTTTCCTCAACAGTCTTTACAAGTCATTTAAAATATTCCACTTAGACAACCTTACCAACTTTTCTGAAAATCGGTGTAAAAGGACTGCTGATATTCAAACTCAGTTTACCTGTAACAAAACTCCTCAGAATTCTGAGGTTATTTACACATTGTATAATTTGTCTATAAGAGAAAGTGCTATTTTGTCTAAAAGGTATATTTAATTTTTCTTTATGAGTAAATATGAAAAACATACTATGAAGAAAAACAGAGCAAGAGGTAGAAGGGGAAATTACTAATATAATGTCTTGTTGGATATTTTACTATATAAACTCTGCCAATATAAAAACACATCATTCCATTATTTTCTTTTAAATATTGTCTATCTCTTCAGTACTTTATTCAATTGCTTTTCCCTACTTGAATGTAAGCACTGTCAGGACAGGGGCTTTGTCTCTCTCATTTATTACAGTATATTATTTATATACTGACCACCCAAAACAGTGCCTCACATATGGAAATAATTTTAATATTTATGAACTAAAGAAATTTGATTCTGAGCACGCTTTGCAGGGTAAACCAATAGGAAAAGACAATGAAA
Organism: Orcinus orca; assembly: GCF_937001465.1. NCBI lineage: Eukaryota > Metazoa > Chordata > Mammalia > Artiodactyla > Delphinidae > Orcinus > Orcinus orca. Next base: position 119,584,921 of record NC_064562.1, read on the forward strand.
TTTGCCATAGCAATTAGTAATCTCAACCTTGGGCCACTAAGAAATTTGAAATAATCTGGCAAATTATTTTTCTAACACTTGCCCCATCCTATCTGCTTGTACCTCACAACATGTAGCTCACTACCTTTGAGGTATTACTTGTTGGATCAGTTACTCAAGAAGAAAAGTTTCTTATTTCAGAAAACCAGTTATCTTCCCCCAATCCTAAAGCATCATAAATAAATAAAATAAATAAAAGGAAAGAGAAAAGAATTCCACAAATCATTAACAGTGTTTATCTGTGCACATGAAATCAGGAATCAGAGTCATGGTGTTTGTTTTATCATTATACTTTATAAATCTCTTAAGTTCACTTAGGCCTAATATTACACAATAAAAATATTTTGAAAGAAAATGAAAAGGAGATAAAGAGATGAGTTACTCATTTTTATCCTTGCAACTTCCTTTCACTGGTGACTTCACCAGGATTTTGAAAGAAGAAAAACAGGCCTTCTATCCTCATTATGACATCTGTCTCATTAGTGTATTTGATATCGTATAGATATTGTCTTAGTACTTAGAAAAGAAAGTCATTTTTGTTTCCCAGTGGAAATGTTATTGCTTTTTTTTTGTTTAGTTTACTGTTTTGTCTTATTTTTTGTGAAGCAAATCATTGGGAAGTTATTTCTTGTTAAACATAAATGAAGTGTTTTAAGATGTATGATTATGTCATTTTTAATCCATATTTTTGAAATAAAAACTCTCTTATAGAAAGAGTATGTCAGCACTAAATATATACCAAAACTGATATCACTGATATAAATGCCCATTTTAATTAATAATCAGAATGTTTAAAATAATTTTAAAAACCTAGACCTCTCAAGAAAAAGTTTAAAAATCCCAGAAGATTCTGAAAGATGTTTGGTGTTGCCAAGCTGATTTTTTTTTTAACCACATAAAATCTGTGATTTAACTTTAGAGTTGTATCTCCCTTAATCAGTCTTTTGAGTATGTAATCAAGACAGTGTCTGCACAGTTTTGTTTATTTAAAAAATCTTTTTCTGGGAGGAGACCTTCAAGATGGTGGAGGAGTGAGATGTGGAGATCATCTTCCTCCCCACAAATACATCAGAAATACATCTACATGTGTAACAGATCCTACAGAACACCTACTGAACACTGACAGAAGACCTCAGACTTCCCAAAAGGCAAGAAACTCCACACACACCTGGGTAGGGCAAAATAAAAAAGAAACAACAGAGACAAAAGAATAGGGATGGGACCTGCACCTTGGGGAGGAAGCTGTGAAGGAGGAAAGATTTCTACACACTAGGAAGCCCCTTCACTGGTGGAGATGGTGGGGCGGGGGGCGGAGGGGAAGCTTCAGAGCCACAGAGGAGAGCATAGCAATAGGGGTGCAGAGGGCAAAGCATAGAGATCCCCGCATAGAGGATTGGTGCCGACCAGCACTCACCAGCCCGAGAGGCTTGTCTGCTCACCCGCCGGGGCAGGTGGGGGCTGGGAGCTGAGGTTCGGGCTTCAGAGGTCAGATCCCAGGGAGAGGACTGGGGTTGGCTGCGTGAACACAACCTGAAGGGGCCTAGTGTGCCACAGCTAGCCGGGAGGGAGTCCGGGAAAAAGTCTGGACCTCCTGAAGAGGCAAGAGACCATTGTTTCGGAGTGTGCAAGCAGAGGGGATTCAGAGCACCGCCTAAACGAGCTCCAGAGACAGGCGTGAGCCACGGCTCTCAAGGCGGACAGCAGAGACACCCATGAAGTGCTAAGGCTGCTGCTGCTGCCACCAAGAATCCTGTGTGCAAGCGCAGGTCACTAGCCACACCACCCCTCCCAGGAGCCTGTGCAGCCTGCCACTGCCAGGGTCCCGTGATCCAAGGACAACTTCCCCGGAAAAACACACAGCAGCTCAGGCTGTTGCAATGTCACACTGGCCTCTGCAGCTGCAGGCTCGCCGGGCATTCTGTACCCCTGGCCCCCAGCCTGAGTGAGCCAGAGCCCCCTAATCAGCTGCTACTTTAACCCCGTCCTGTCTGAGCGAAGAACAGATGCCCTCAGGTGACCTACATGCAGAGGCAGGGCCAAATGCAAAGCTGAACCCCAGGAGCTGTGCGAACAAAGAAGAGAAAGGGAAATTTCTTCCAGCAGCCTCAGGAGCAGTGAATTAAATCTCCACCATCAACTTGACGTACCCTGCATCTCTGGAATACCTGAATAGACAACGAATCATCCCCAAATTGAGGCAGTGGACTTTGGGAGCAACTGTAGACTTGGGGTTTGCTTTCTGCATCTAATTTGTTTCTGGTTTTATGTTTATCTTAGTTTAGTATTTAGAGCTTATTATCACTGGTAGATTTGTTTATTGATTTGGTTCTCTTCCTCTTTTTTATACATATATATATATTTTTTTTCCTTTTTCTCTTTTTTTGAGTGTGTATATGTATGCTTCTTTGTGTGAGTTTTTCTGTATAGCTTTGCTATAAACATTTGTCCTAGGGTTCTGTCTGTACTTTTATTTTTTTTAGTATAGCTTTTAGCGCTTGTTATCATTGGTGGATTTCTTTCTTCGTTTGGTTGCTCCTTTCTTTCTTTCTCTTTTTTATTACTTTTTAATTTTTAGTAATTTTATTTAAATTTTTTATTTTAATAACTTTTTTATTTTATTTAGTTTTTTCTTCTCTTTTTCCCCCTTTTCTTCTGAGCCATGTGGCTGACAGGGTCTTTGTGCTCTGACCGGTTGTCAGGCCTGTGCCTCTATGGTGGGATAGCTGAGTTCAGAACATTGGTCCACCAGATACCTCCTGGCTCCACGTAATATCAAATAGCATAATGTCTCCAAGAGATCTCTATCTCAATGGTAAGACCCAGCTCCACTCAGCAACCAGCAAACTACAGTGCTGGACACCCTATGCCAAACAACTAGCAAGACAGGAACACAACCCCATCCATTAGCAGAGAGCTTGTCTAAAATCATAATAATGACACAGACACCCCAAAACACACCACCAGACACAGTCTTGACCACCAGAAAGACAAGATCCAGCCTCATCCACCAAAACACAGGCACGAGTCCCCTCCACCAGTAAGCCCACACAGCCCACTGAACCAACCTTACCCACTGGGGGCAGACACCAAAAACAATGGGAACTATGAACCTGCAGCCTGTGAAAAGGAGACCCCAAACACAGTAAGTTAAACAAAATGAGAAGACAGAGAAACACACAACAGATGAAGGAGAAAGGTAAAAACCCACCAGACCAAACAAAGAGGAAATAGGCAGTCTACCTGAAAAGGAATTCAGAGTAATGATAGTAAAGATGATCCAAAATCTTGGAAATAGAATGGAGAAAATACAATAAGCGTTTAACAAGGACCTAGAAGAACTAAAGGGCAAACAAACAATGATGAACAACATAATAAATGAAATTAAAAATTCTGTGGAAGGAATCATTACCAGAATAACTGAGGCAGAAGAACTGATAAGTGACCTGTAAGATAAAATAGTGGAAATAACTACTGCAGGGAAGAATAAAGGAAAAAGAATGAGAAGAATCAAGGACAACCTCAGAGACAACTGGGACAACATTAAATGCACCAACATTCAAATTATAGTGGTGCCAGAAGAAGAAGAGAAAAAGAGAGGGACTGAGAAAATATTTGAAGAGATTATAGTTGAAAACTTCCCTAATATGGGAAAGGAAATAGTCAATCAAGTCCAGGAAGTGCAGAGAGTCCCATACAGGATAAATCCGAGGATAAACATGCCAAGACACATATTAATCAAACTATCAAAAATTAAATACAAAGAAAATATATTTAAAGCAGTAAGGGAAAAACAGCAAGTAACATACAAGGGAATCCCCATAAGGTTAACAGCTGATCTTTCAGCAAAAGCTCTGCAAGCCAGAAGGGAGTGGCAGGACATATTTAAAGTGATGAAAGGGAAAAACCTACAACCAAGATTACTCTACCCAGCAAGGATCGCATTCAGATTCAATGGAGAAATTAAAAACCTTGCAGACAAGCAAAAGCTAACAGATTTCAGGACCATAACCACAAAACCAGCTTTACAACAAATGCTAAAGGAACTTTTCTAGGCAGGAAACACAAGAGAAGGAAAGACCTACCATAACAAACCCAAAACAATTAAGAAAATCGTAATAGGAACACACATATTGATAACTACCTTAGATGTAAATGGAGTAAATACTCCAACCAAAAGACATAGACTGGCTGAATGGATACAAAAACAAGACCCATATATATGCTGTCTACAAGAGACCCACTTCAGACCTAGGGACACATACACACTGAAAGTGAAGGGATGGAAAAAGATATTCCATGCAAATGGAAATCAAAGGAGAGCTGGAGTAGCAATTCTCATATCAGACAATATAAACTTTAAAATAAAGAATATTAGGGCTTCCCTTGTGGCGCAGTGGTTGAGAGTCAGCCTGCATGTGCAGGGGACACGGGTTTGTGCCCTGGTCCGGGAAGATTCCACATGCCGCAGAGCGGCTAGGCCCGTGAGCCATGGCCGCTGAGCCTGCGCATCCGGAGCCTGTGCTCCACAACAGGAGAGGCCACAACAGTGAGAGGCCTGCGTATCACAAAAAAAAAAAAAAAAAAAAAAAAAAAAGAATATTACAAGAGACAAAGAAGGACACTACATAATGATGAAGGAATCCATCCAAGAAGAAGATATAAAAATTGTAAATAGTTATGCACACAACATAGGAGCACCTCAATACATAAGGCAAATGCTAACTGGCATATAAAGGGAAATCGACAATAACACAATCATAGCAGGGGACATTAACACCCCAGTGTCACCAAAGGGCAGATCATCCAAAATGAAAATAAATAAGGAAACACAAGCTTTAAATGATACATTAAACAAGATGGACCTAATTGATATTTGTAGGACATTCCATCCAAAAACAACAGAATACACTTTCTTCTCAAGTGCTCATGGAATATTCTCCAGGATAGATCACATCTTGGGTCACAAATCAAGCCTTGGTAAATTTAAGAAAATTGAAATCGTATCAAGTATCTCTTCCGACCACAACACTATGAGACTAGATATCAATTACAGGAAAAAATCTGTAAAAAATACAAACACATGGAGGCTAAACCGTACACTACTAAATAACTAAGAGATCACTGAAGAAATCAAAGAAGAAATCAAAAAATACCTAGAAAGAAATGACAATGAAAACATGATGACCTAAAACCTATGAGATGCAGCAAAAGCAGTTCTAAGAGGGAAGGTTATAGCAATACAACCCTACCTTGAGAAACAAGAAACATCTCAAATAAACAACCTAACCTTACACCTAAAGCAATTAGAGAAAGAAGAACAAAAAGCGCCCCAAAGTTAGCAGAAGGAAAGAAATCATAAAGATCAGATCAGAAAAAAAATGAAAAAGAAATGAAGGAAACAATAGCAAAGATCAATAAAACTAAAAGCTGGTTCTTTGAGAAGATAAACAAAATTTATAAACCATTAGCCAGACTCATCAAGAAAAAAAAGGAAGAAGACTCAAATCAATAGAATTAGAAATGAAAAAGGAGAAGTAACAACTGACACTGCAGAAATACAAAGGATCATGAAAGATTACTATAAGCAACTATATGCCAATAAAATGGACAACCTGGAAGACATGGACATATTCTTAGAAAAGCACAACCTTCCAAGACTGAACCAGGAAGCAATAGAAAATATAAACGGACCAATCACAAGCACTGAAATTAAGACTGTGAAAAAATATCTTCCATCAAAGAAAAGCCCAGGACCAGAGAGAGGGCTTCACAGGCAAATTCTATGAAACATTTAGAGAAGAGCTAACACCTATCCTTCTCAACTCTTCCAAAATATAGCAGAGGGAGTAACACTCCCAAACTCATCCTACAAGACCATAATCACCCTGATACCAAAATGAGACAAAGATGTCACAAAGAAAGAAAACTACAGGCCAATATTACTGATGAACAGAGATGCAAAAATCCTCAACAAAATACTAGTAAACAGGGGCTTCCCTGGTGGCGCAGTGGTTGAGAGTCCACCTGCTGATGCAGGGGACATGGGTTCATGCCACGGTCTGGGAGGATCCCACATGCTGCGGAGTGGCTGGGCCTGTGGGCCATGGCCGCTGAGCCTGCGTGTCTGGAGCCTGTGCTCCGCAATGGGAGAGGCCACAGCAGTGAGAGGCCCGCGTACCACAAAAAAAAAAAAAAAAATACTGGCAAACAAAATCCAACAGCCCATTAAAAGGATCATACCCCATGATCAAGTGGGGTTTATCCGAGGAATGCAAGGATTCTTCAATATATGCAAATCAATCAATGTGATACACCATATTAACAAACTGAAGGGTAAAAAACAATATGATCATCTCAATAGATGCAGAAAAAGCTTTCAACAAACTTCAACACCATTTATGATAAAAACCCTCCATAGAGTAGGCATGAAAAAAACCCTCCATAAAGTAGGCATGAGGGAACTTAACTCAACATACTAAAGGCCATATATGACAGACCCACAGCCAACATCATTAGCAATGTTGAAAAACTGAAACCATTTCCACTAAGATCAGGAATGAGACAAGGTTGTCCACTCTCACCATTATTATTCAACATAGTTTTGGAATTTTTAGCCACAGCAACCAGAAAAGCAAAAGAAACAAAAAGAATCCAAACTGGAAAAGAGGAGTAAAACTGTCACTGTTTGCAGATGACCTGATACTATACATAGAGAATCCTAAAAATGCTACCAGAAAACTAATAGAGCTAATCAATGAATTTAGTAAAGTAGCAGGATACAAAATTAATGCACAGAAATCTCTTGCATTCCTATACACTAATGATGAAAAATCTGAAAGTGAAATTAAGAAAACATTCCCATTTACCATTGCAACAAAAAGAATAAAATATCTAGGAATAAACCTACCTAAGGAGACAAAAGACCTGTATGCAGAAAACTATAAGACACTGATGAAAGAAATTAAAGATGATACCAACAGATGGAGAGATATACCATGTTCTTGAATTGGAAGAATCAACATTGTGAAAATGACTCTACTACCCAAAGCAATCTACAGATTCAATGTAATCCCTATCAAACTAACACTTGCATTTTTCACAGAACTAGAACAAAAAATTTCACAATTTGTATGGAAACATAAAAGACCCCAAATAGCCAAAGCAATCTTGAGAAAGAAAAATGGACCTGGAGGAATGAGACTCCCTGACTTCAGACTATACTACAAAGCTACAGTAATCAAGACAGTATGACACTGGCACAAAAACAGAAATATAGATCAATGGAACAGCATAGAAAGCCAGAGATAAACTCAAGCACATATGGTCATCTTATTTTTTATAAAGGAGGCAAGAATACACAATGGAGAATGATAGCCTCTTCAATAAGTGGTGCTGGGGAAACTGGACAGCTACATGTAAAAGAATGAAATTAGAACACTCCCTAACACCATACACAAAAATAAACTCAAAATGGATTAAAGACCTAACTATAAGGCCAGACACTATAAAACTCTTAGAGGAAAACATAGGCAGAACACTCTATGACATAAATCTCAGCAAGATCCTTTTTGACCCACCTCCCAGAGAAATGGAAATAAATACAAAAATAAACAAAATGGGACCTAATTAAACTTAAAAGCTTTTGCACAGCAAAGGAAACCATAAACAAATAAAGACAACCCTCAGAATTGGAGAAGATATTTGCAAATGATGCAACTGACAAAGTATTAACCTCCAAAATTTACAAGCAGGTCATGCAGCTCAATATAAAAAACACAAACAACCCAATCCAAAAATGGATAGAAAACCTAAATAGGCATTTCTCCAAAGAAGATATACAGATTGCCAATAAACACATGAAAGGATGCTCAACATCACTAATCATTAGAGAAATGCAAATCAAAACTACAATGAGGTATCACCTCACACCACTCAGAATGGCCATCAGCAAAAAATCTACAAACAATAAATGCTGGAGAGGGTGTGGAGAAAAGGGAACACTCTTGCACTGTTGCTGGGAATGTAAATTGATACAGCTACTATGGAGAACAGTATGGAGGTTCCTTAAACAACTAAAAATAGAACTACCATACGACCCAGCAATACCACTACTGGGCATATAGCCCGAGAAAACCATAATTCAGAAAGAGTCATGTACCACAATATTCATTGCCGCACTACTTACAATAGCCAGGACATGGAAGCAACCTAAGTGTCCATTGACAGATGAATGGATAAAGAAGATGTGGCACATATATACAATGGAATATTACTCAGCCATAAAAAGAAATGAAATTGAATTATTTGTAGTGAGGTGGGTAGACCTAGAGTCTGTCATACAGAGTGAAGTCAGAAAGAGAAAAACAAATACCGTATGCTAACACATATATATAGAATCTTAAAAAAAAAGAGTAGTTCTGAAGAACCTAGGGGTAGGACAGGAATAAAGCCGCGGGTGTAGAGAATGGACTTGAGGACATGGGGAGGTGGAAGGGTAAGCTGGGACGAAGTGAGAGAGTGGCATGAACATACATACAGTACCAAATGTAAAATAGCTAGCTAGTGGGAAGCAGTTGCATAGCACCGGGAGGTCAGCTCGGTGCTTTGTGACCACCTAGAGGGGTGGGATAGGGAGGGTGGGAGGGAGATGTAAGAGGAAGGAGACATTGGGATATATGTATATGTATAGCTGATTCACTTTGTTATAAAGCAGAAACTAATTGCATTGTAAAGCAATTATACTCCAAGATAAATAAATAAATATAAATAAAACATTTTTTTCTTAGGAAGTTTCTCAAATGTGCCCTAGGAGCTGTGGACATTAGTACCAGTAAACAAAAAATGTTAGTACTTTTGTATTCTTAGTGTTTGGATTCCTGTTGCTTATAAGGTTTCATATCTGTGTTCTATTCACCTACTATTAAGAAAGAAAAATTGATTTAGATATTTTACAATGGATCTTATTGTTTTATCTAAATTATCTAATTTTTAAAATAATTAAAAAGTAATGATAAAATAGTATTTGGATAATTTTTTAATATAAAAGAGGTGCTTTTTTTTTTTTTTTTTTTTTTTTGCGGTACGCAGGCCTCTCACTGTTGTGGCCTCTCCCGTTGCGGAGCACAGGCTCCGGACGCGCAGGCTCAGTGGCCATGGCTCATGGGCTCAGCCGCTCCGCGGCATGTGGGATCTTCCCGGACCGGGGCACGAACCCGCGTCCCCTGCATCGGCAGGCAGACTCCCAACCACTGCGCCACCAGGGAAGCCCAAAAAGAGGTGTTTTGATTGTAACTCCCATGTACTCCTTTACTTATTCACTTATTGATTATATATGATTGATTATATGTTATATTCTACATGTTCTCTCTGTGTGTATTTGTATATACATATAATATGTATATATTATATATATAAAAATAATCAATCAATCAATAAGGAAAGGGGTACAACATGGGATTATATACATTCTTTCTTTCTATAATATACATAGTGAATATATATATTATAAATAATATTCTGTAGAATATATATTTGTGTATATGTTTTATATGGATGTATACATAAATAAAATAGATCCCTTCCATCTATTCATACAAGGGAAAAGCATAGATGGGTCTGGGGTAGGAGCCAACGTGCCCACAGGAGTGCCTTGCTTGTGACCAGCTGTGCCCAGCTGGTGTCGGAGCCTCTGCTAGGACGGTCAGTCCCGTGGTGTTTTGTTCCACTGAATGATGGCTTCCATTTTGACACCAGTCACACATAACTACACCTTCCTGGAGAGGAGGAATGCACCTGGTGCTGGCTCTGTCACGCCTGTGTGGCAGCAGTGAAGTCACAGAAAACAAAGCCATGTTCCAATTGGCCACTGGTGCCCTTTCCTTCTTTGAAAAGTGACTTTTTGAACTTTAGGCACATCTGAGGCAGGCTGGCCACCTTTTTCTTCATTGTCTTCTTTGAGAGGGCAGGTTAAAGAAAACCAAAATAAATACATACTTTAACATTTTTAAAAATTAAAAGAAAACTTTTTAACTTGGAGGGTTTTTTATGTTGCAAAGTGCTTTATGTTTATTTGTGCATAGACCAACAAGTAAATAATGAACTATAAGACTAGTCAGTGCGGTGAAAGGGCTGGAGTATGTGAAAGGGTAAGATCAATTCCAGTTTGAGAGATGGGTGGAAGGTCCAGGAAAGATTCACAGCGTGGCATTTGAGGCAGACCTTGATGGATAAAAAAGCATTTGTGTCTTACATTTAGTTGGAGCTTACATAATTTACTTAATTATTTTATGATGCATTGCTATATATATATATATATATATAGAGAGAGAGAGAGAGAGAGAGAGAGAGAGAGAGAGAAACACAGAGACTGAACTTATTAGAGGCCAAGTGTTCACAACAGTGAACAGAACAGATTAAAATCTCTGTCCTTAAGGACTTACATTCTAGTGGAGGAGGAGGCAAACCATAAAAACATAAATATATGCTACAAAATGGTAAGCAAGAAGGTAAGAAATTATCTTGCTCTATTGTTACTAGCTAGATGACATTGGTCAAGGAACTTATTCTCTCTAATGCTCATTTTCTGCATTAAAACTGGGCCTAATGCTTACTACAAATGGATGTCATAAAGAACAAATGAGATAATGTATATAAAGTGGTTATCTAAGTGCTTGGTGTATAGTCACATTTAGATTAAAGTTGCAATAATAATTTTAATTATCACTAACTAGAAAATTCGGTTTAATTGGGGAGGTAGCATATGTCTCCAAAACACTGATTGTTGGCTGGAGTGTTGAAATAGAAGAAGAGGTAAAGATTGATTTCATTTAGAGGATTCATGGATGTTGTGGGTCTTAAACTGATTTTACAAAGTTATTTTTGAGGAGGATGTTTAAAAAAGTCATAGATGAGAGGGAATTACACAAGTGAAAAAGGAAAAGACAGGTGGGCAACATCTAGTTCTAGACACTAGACCAACTTCTGATACTTTTGTTGATTAAAAAAGGTATATCCAGTAGGCAAGTGTGTCATCCAAGAAGATATTAAACTAAAAATTAGTAACTGAGATTGACTAATTCTGGGGGAAGAAAAGCAAAGGACAGACAAAGCTTGAGACAAAGTAACAAATATGTATCTGTTTCTATCTGTGAGGAGGGAAGAATATTAAGGTTACCAGGGAAAGCTAGGCTTGTGAATCCCAGTGGGACAGTAACTGATGGCAGGTGCTCTCTCAGTGAGAAGCTGTACTCCAGTCACCAAGCTGTGGGCAGTTGCTATTCTCCAGTCTCTGAGAGCAGATCAACAAGGGCAATATGAGCCTCTGGTTGTAGAAGGTGACTATGATATCCAGAAAGTCACCAGAACATGGTCACATACTTTTTAAAAAGATAAAGCAGAGGGACTTCCCTGGTGGCGCAGTGGTTAAGAATCCACCTGCCAATGCAGGGGACATGGGTTTGAGCCCTTGTCCAGGAAGATCCCACATGCTGCAGAGCAACTAAGCCCGTGCACCATAACTACTGAGCCCGCGCTCTAGAGCCCGCAAGCCACGACTACTGAGCCCACGTGTCACAACCGCTGAAGCCCGTGTGCCTAGATCCCATGCTCTGCAGCAAGAGAAGCCACCCTAGTGAGAAACCCACGCACCGCAACGAAGAGTAGCCCCCGCAACTAGAGAAAGCCCGCATGCAGCGACGAAGATCCAACGCAGCCAAAATTAAATAAGTAAAATTAAATTTAAAAAAAATGGTAAGCAGAGTGTACTAAAGCTCAGTTTTAAGAAGTAACACATGGTTAACGGAAGGTAGATAGAGAGTAGAAGAGCAGAATGTGGCAAAGACGGGGATTCAGAAGTAAAGCAAGAGTTTGTTTTTCATAGTTGAGTTCTTGGTTTGCTTTGGAGTGCCTGAGAATTATTTCAGGGGGAATTTGACCTCTTTTCCTAGAATTATTCCTGAGAGTCTAAGCAATTACTGTGCGAGCCAGTGGTTTTCACTGTGAGGAGGAAAAAAGAAGAGGCAGAGAGCAATAGCGAACAAAAGCTTTCAGGTGAAGAATGAACAAGCAGTGTATGTACACCTTATCAGGCAAATTTGATATATGAAGGTAACTACTTCAAACAATATAGTACTAAAGAAAATGCCTAAGTGAATAAATTGATCCAATTTTTAAATCTCTACTTTATTCTCTACAAAAATATGAGGATGATAACCAAACCATAGAACTTCTTTGTCATAGCTCTCCTATTGCCACAAATGGCTGTCTTCTGTCTTCAGAGGACCTCCATAGAGCAGCATGAGAGATTCATGGAAGAAAATAGAAATTTGGCCTTAAGACCAACATATATTTTCAATTATAATCTAAAATGTCAAGTTTCTTTAAATCTAGGGGAAAGAATATAAAAGGTAGGTGTTTTAGACAATAGTTTTCTAATGATATTGGTGTTTGGAATACATTAATATTTACATTCTATAATTGAACCTGAGTGAATACATTAAACCAGGTTCTTCTCGCCAGAGCCACTGTTTTATTCCTTATCTATTATGTGTATACTAATACTTATCAAAGTATAAAGTAGTTTAAATATTCATGTAATTATAAAATTTGCCATAATGTAGAAATTGTAAAATACACAGTAGATAAACATAGTTTTAATAAACTGTCAAGTATCTGTTGGAAATTACTTTGACTAGCACAAGGGGGAAATGCTAGAAACATAAAATAAAATAAGGTTGGGTCTCTATCCTTGGATATCTTATAGCCTCTTGAGGAAAAAAACATGTTACAGACAGATGCATTCACATGCACACAAGTGTAAATGGAAGACAGTATATTATTTAATGCTGTAGGTGTGCAAAGAAGTGAATGATGACTCTACACAGGAAATAAGGAGCCTTTAAACACAAAAAATCCTATAAACATATATAAATGTGTATATTTTAATTTCTGTTTTCTTGCCCTTTGTTGCTGGTAGTTAACCTCACTATTCTGGAAATAAAAGCAACAGACATGATGGAGTGATAGACATCAGAGGACACAGGAGGAGACAAGAGACTTCCCTGAATTACACAAACAAATATATGAAATAGAGAATACCCACTACTTAAAAATTTTAATAAATGTCTGAATGCTCAGTTAACTATGTGTGCAGTTAAATGCACCATACAGTACATTACGGCACTCTATAAACACAGATGCACACACTCACACTTATATGTGTAACACACACACCTACATGCAATATATGGTGTAAATATTTTGGCATTCAAATTAAACTAGTATTTATTCCGTTTGTTGTTTGTTTATTACATTTGCAAATGCTCTACATAATTTCTAAATTATACATATAATGTTATATAGAATTGATTTTGTTAAATTATAAATCTATTAAATTATATACAAATTTTATATAAATTACATATATGCTTATTATGCTACATAGAACTACGTATTGGCATTCTTCTATCAAAAGTAAAATTCCATTATTTGCCCAAAGGATTTAGTTAGCTTTGTGCAAGATACCAAACTCATACACACACACACACACACACCACACACACACACACTCTTAAAAGTTTTTCTTACTTATTAAACCTCAGTTATTTGCCCCAATCTCTCACATTCACGAGGCCTCCAAAAAGGCACTAAGTCCTTTCCAGAACATAGATTTAAATGAGGCCCCTGCCCAGTGGGCTTACAACCTAATTAGACAGAGACAGTTGACCAACATATGCCCACAGACTCCAGTTGGCCACTTATTTATTCTCTAATTAACATAAAGCAGCAGGGCAACAGCTCTGCCTGTGCTCAGTGAGCAGGAGAGCGTCTGTGGTAGAACTCTGCGTGAGATGAGACTGCTTCTTTCTGCAGGGGTTTCCAGCATGCATTCTCTTGCTTCTTGCTTGTTTCCATAATTAATATTCCTTTGCATATCTTGCTGTGACTGTATGTCCAAACAAACAGACCCTCAAGCACAGCGGAACCATTTAGTTCAGCCGTCTTGATGATCAATACGGGTCACTGGAGGGTTGACATGACTGTTGCACAGGCAACTCTATTGAGAAGATAGGCCAGGGTAAACCAGAGTGGTTACCCCATGCTCTGATTTAGCCAAACAAGAAAGTTT